>NC_052508.1:39022612-39157612 GCF_014356525.2 Nilaparvata lugens
GGATCCGAATCAAACTAAGTGTATCTGCGAGTTTCCTGCGCCCAAAACTCAGAAAGGTGTCACTCGTTTCATAGGAATGATAGCGTATTATCTCAAATTCATTCCGAAGTTTGCTGAAATCGCCGCGCCTCTCAGTGCGCTTAGAAAAAAGGACTCTAAGTTTGAATGGAGTGAGGTTCACAATGAAGCTTTTCTCAAGCTGAAAAAGGCTATTGCCTGTTCTACACACGGCAGATTTTTCTAAACAATTTGTGCTTCAATTGGATGCGAGTTCATCGGTCAATGCCGCCGTACTATCACAGGAAATAGATGGTGTACTCCAACCCATTGCTTATGCTTCAAAAAAATTGACACCAAACGAAGCTTGGTATAGTACTTATGAACTGGAATGTCTTGCTGCTCTTTTCGGAATGGAGAAGTTCAAAGTATATTTGCAACACTCTAAATTCCAAATTAACTTTCTAAATTTTCATAGCAGGCACAGTGCAACTGGGCATATATGTGTTATTCAATCAGGAACATAGGTGTAGTTTGTACTGTAATCTTGACTCACCTTACTTCTAAATAATTGAAAATGTTTCGATTTTGCATGGTACAGTATGCATTTAAAACATTGTGATATAAAATAAAAAAAACACCACAATTATTGCAGATTCACAATAAAAAGTATTTGGGTACTATGAATTGATTCATTGAAGATGTCATTCCCATCAGAAGTAGTCAAATTTATTTCAATATAAATTTATAAGTTTATTTCAATATAAATTTATAAGTTTATTTCATTATTATTGAAACTTTCGGATTGTTTAGTGTTATTTCCGGCTCTTATCAACCCTTCGAAATTCAAAATTCATCAGTCATATCTCGAATACGTATTCTCTGAGTGTTAATCTTTGGTGAAAACAGAAATTTTAAACTTAACCTCAATTTGGACTATTTATGTGCCAAAATCAAGGAATTGAAGAAGTTTTGGGCAATTGCCTGTTTCTCTTTCCAAATATCGTGTTTGTGACTGTTCTAATAAATAAATAAATAAATTTGATTTAAAATACATTGATAGCTAGAAGATTTTTTACTTGTAACTTATTATAAGTAATAATAATGTTTTATCCTTGTAACCTGGGCTAAATTCTTCAGATACCACTGTTGTCTCATTTATTAAAGATATCCAACTTTGTTGAAGTTCTGACACTGTGTTACTAGTAAATATTTGAAAAAACACTTACTTTTGATTGAAGTCTTGAGGAATGCATTTCACTCCTGAAGAGGAGCTTCATCAGCCTGACACCAGGGGCGCTTGCTCTTATGGGTTGGACTGTGTGGCCAAAATGTGGGAAAATATTACATTTGATTTGAAGTTAAGTTGATCATTTAATAAGTTGGATTTGTCATAGTGGAGGTGTTTGAAAATTTCGTATTGTTCTAGTGTGTTGAGTCTCTGGCTTTTTTGAAGAATGTGTAGGATTTCGATATCTGTATGTATGTTTTTGTGATTGTGTCCTGTGGCTATTAAATGTTCTGCATATGTGGATTCTGAATTTGAATTTACTGCTTTTATGTGCTCATTGTATCTTATTTTGAAGCTACGGCCGGTCTGCCCAATATAGAATTTTGGGCATGTATTACATTTTAGTTTAAAAATTCCTGTCTTTTCAAATTGTGAGCTGTCTATTTTTCATGTTTTTAGTTGGGCTTTCTGAAAATACTAAATCTTGGTTTGTTGTCCTGTTTTGATATGGAGAGGCTGAAATTTTCCTGCAACACATGGAAGAAACAAAAATATTCAAAAATAAACATACAGAAAAAATCATTTATTGGAAAAGATATGTTGAAGTATGACAGTTATTATATTTAAGTATGGCGTTATTATATTTATACGTTATATATGTTGATATTTTTCATGTGACTTTTCACCCGTATTATCAGATGGGCACGTTAAATTGTTGGTCCCGGCTGAAGTATGACAGTCGTTAGGCCCATTGACGGCTTAAATGATATATTCAGGCGGTGGGACCTTCCCTCAAGGGACTCCCCAACTACAAAAGCCATACGAATTTACTTTTACTTTACAAGGTAAAAGGAAATGTTAGGAGGTTAGGTTTTTGCTTATAAATGCTAATATGTTGATATTTATCAAAATGTCTAATCACAGTGATTAGTATTCGTGATCACAAAAAACTATTAATGGTACCTTTGATACCTTCTGCATGATGGGCGGGCATACGGTGCTGCTGCGTAGGGTCAACATAGTGGCAATACACATTGTTGCCATGATAGTAACTTCAATTTTCTAAATCATAGGCCTAATTATTCAACAGAGAAAATAGATTTCTTCATGGAATCATTGGATTCAATATTACATGAATTATAAATTATTAGTACTGTATTCAAAAGTTATTCAAGTAATAGAATTGTAATTGATATTGAAAGTCGCCGTTACTCAAGGTTAGTTTTGAAACAGCTAGCCTATTTCTAAAAATTGAATTGAATTGTATCAAAATAGGCTACTGCGTACCGCGCTTTATTTTTTCCTTCTCTTCCACCTAAAAAAATCGAGTCTATATCTTCAATAACAACTGAGATAACAGCGGTAGCTCCTCGGCTAGAATTTTGCCTAACTGTCTCTCATGGTTGCCAATGGTAGGCCTATTTATTCACCAAATTGCCTCTGTCGCGCCAATTGTCAATTTCGGGGCAACATCTGTACATTTTGTTGAGCCAACTAGCCTATGTTTGGCCACTGTGCCTAGTTATCTAACACTTCACCCTAGTACACAGCCTGTATTAGGACTAATAAACTACCAGTAGCCTTTTTTAGACACTACTACTGGCGCGGTGGTCCAGAAGAACCCATAAATTTTCTTAAATAACATTTAAGAATTTTTTTCAAACATTGATGGTCATCTTAAACTTTGTAGTGTTTTAAATAGTTTTACGATAACTGGAAAGTAAATTTATCAATATTGGAAAAGTACAATTGTTAATATTTCTTGTATATTTTTGTTAATGACCAATTTTGGTAGAAAAATCTGGCGTTTTCTTAGTCTGTAGGAAATAAATTTTTAATAATATAAAAGTTGTTAAACTCAAGGTCCTCACTTAGAAACAATGAAAAATAATTAATAAGAATAATATATTCCTTGTATTCACACCAAGTGAGCGCTGCACTGTCGCTGTTTACAGGCGGAGGGTTGGTGTGTGGCTCCTTAGCATCGGGACTGAAGCGGCGGATGCTCTACTTTTTTCGCCCTATATTCAAAAAGTTAGATCTTCCATTTTTGGTTCTCTTTTTTCCAAATTTTCCATTTTTCTTCTAATTTATTTTTCTCGTTTGCTTTAATTTATAAAATTAATTGTTTTATTTATAAAAATATTTCTTGTATTTGGTAATAAATTAATTATC
Organism: Nilaparvata lugens; assembly: GCF_014356525.2. Lineage (NCBI taxonomy): Eukaryota > Metazoa > Arthropoda > Insecta > Hemiptera > Delphacidae > Nilaparvata > Nilaparvata lugens. The sequence continues at coordinate 39,026,016 of NC_052508.1, forward strand.
ATAAACCCTTGATTGCTGTCGGATAGAATTCTCAATAAAGCGTTTTCCATCAAAATCAACCCAAACTTTCACTTGAAGTATATATATTTTATTTTTTAAATTTTAATTTACGTATTATATTTTGTCAATAATTACCTACCGTATATAAAATTGATTTATTTTCTCCATATTAGAACGATGTGATACATAACTATTATGAAATGAATATAGTTTGCTTTATGCGACTCCCCCCGCACACGGACCTGTCATCCAAGCGAGGAGCCTATTCATATGTATTTATTTTATGTAAATTTCATAGTATTTTAAATGAATAAATACATTTGATTTGATTTTGACGATATATTGCGTATTTTATTCACCTACTGGAATTTTGATTATGTAGGCTACTGCGGTATGCTAATTTCTGTTGCTGATCAAAATACACATTGATCACCACATGGAATTGTCACTTTATCATTACATAACCATATTTACAATTATATATTGTAAATAACTATTAAAATCATATTTATATAAAATGATATCATATCATTATGTTGTTGGTTATCCATCTTTTTTCCACTATAATTATGATGAAGAAAATATTTTAATGTTGAGCCATAATGATATTACTATCGTATCTCATAAAACTTTAAAGTTGAAAAAACCTCACATTCTTTGATGTGGCGACGTCCGTTTCATGCTGGTATTGCACATTTTCAAGCCAAACAGAAACTCAGGAGTCTCTGAGTAACAATTCTGCTGCAATACCAGCACGAAACGGACGTCACCACATCAAAGAATGTGATTGGTTTTTTTTTTACTTTAAAGTTCTATGAAATACGATAGTAATATCATTATGGTTCAACATTAAAATATTTGCTTCATCACTCATATCTTCAAAAATATTATAGCATGATTAACTGTACTTTAAGCAAGGATTTAAATAGCCACAGATCACAAACTTATTGTAGACAGACTACTTAAATTCATTTTATTGTTATAACATTACAAAAATGCACAACACAGTCAAATACAAACAAGTAAAGTAAATAACAGCATTAGCTAAACAAATAATATCATATATTCATTAACAATTCATTCTTATTAATATGGTGAAACGTCAACAAGTAAAGCTTTTATATTTCTCTCAAAACAGACAATATCACAATTTCTTGAAACATTTGGTACCGTAACTTATTGAAGAGCCTAATTTATAAGTCCATTTAATGTATAAGAATAATTTAACTGATTAACTCATATTGAGCCGGTTTCCGAGCTCTGGCACAGAATACAAAATATTGTATTCTGTGGCTCGGGATTTAGCTGTGTTCTAGACTTAAAACAGCTGGAGTCGGAAAATTGGCTTTCCGAAACGGGGCCTATTCATAGTCATAGTCAGGTTTAAATCAAATTTCGAAAAACTAGAAAATTGAACACAACATAAAATGAAGAGAAAAAAGTGTAAAACCCTTGTGTTGATGCATGCCTAGTATAATGAGTATGATCAGAGCTATTAACTGTAATACAAGACAGGTTTTCCGTATAAAAGATGTTCAAACGCATAAACATCAGGCAAAGTCAATTTTTTCAATTGCTTAAAAAGTGGATGCCTGGCTATGAACATGGGAAATCATCCTTACAGCTATTTTCTGCAAAATTAACAACCTCTTTAAATTATATTATAGGCTACACTAGCTGGCCAGGCGAACTTCGTAACGCCAAATAGTTTAATGCATCTCATGACAAACTTTATCTGGATACACACCTCAGGAGGCGCGATGCGGCATTTTATTTATATAGATAATTTTGCAACTGCAACATTACTTAAATAGGATTAAAGCTCGAATTTCGAGAAAATGTGATTATCCAATTCCAAACTGTTGGCAACTGTAGATTCTATTAAATCATTCACTATGAAGAGATAACAGTCCTCGTGTGTCTCCAGCGTTATTGTCCTGTCACCAGCTGGCTCAGATCTTTGAATCGTACACTTGAGATGCGCGTGAACACTAGCGTCAGGTGATCAATTTTCATAACGGCAAGGAAAGTTGTGTGAGTGCGCCACACCAGATCTTTTTAATAATAATAATAATAATATTTCTTTATTCAACACAGCAAATGTGAACATTATACAGTTGAATATCGTCACAAGCAGCAATACAAATACATATTACAAAATGTCAACAATTCTTAAAACTCTAGACTACACAGTATTTAGCCTACTTTTAATTATAAACTAGTCAAGACATAAAACTGTTAAATTCTTCCAAGCTATACACCGCCTTGGAAATGAGAAGAGTGTACAAATCTCTCTTGAATTTTTTAATGTCAGACAAGGTTTGCAATTCAGGGGGTAATTTATTATGTAACTTTGCTCCTAGATAGGTTGGTAGTTTCTCATAGATTTTCAATCTGTGTTGTTGTATGGCTAGTCTATTTTTCCCCCTTGTGTTGTAGTTATGTGAATCAGCCTGTGTTTTGAATGTGGAAATGTTTCTATGTGTGAAAATCAAGAGTTTATATATGTAAACTGATGGGAGTGTTAGAATTTTCAAGTCTACAAAAGCATCTCTACACGAATCATTGAAACTGAGGCCAGCCAGGTAACGTATTGCTCTTTTTTGAAGCCTGAATATTTTTTGGAAGTGTATATTAGCACAACCACCCCACAACTCTATACCATATGACACATGTGAATAAAATAAGGCAAAATAAACCATTTTTGAGACTGATACGGGCACTAATCTCACCATATTTCTCAAAACAAACAGCCCCTTACTCACAGAATTAATTAGTTTTTCAATGTGCAAATCCCATAAAAATTTTGAATCTATCTCTAGACCAAGTAAATTAACAGAGTCTGTATTTTCTACAGGATCACAGCCAATGTATAATTTAGGTTCTATATGATTTTGTCTGAGGCTGAAATCTATGAGTCGACTTTTCTTTGAATTTACTGAGAGGGAAATAGAATTAAAATATTGAGCTAAACTGTTAGATAGTAGGTTACATTTTTTCTCAAGTTCTTCTAAATTGCAATCGGAAAAAATTAAGGAGGTGTCATCTGCATATAATGTAAGTTTATTTTGTGGAACTGCAAGAGAAATATCATTTATGTACAGAATAAAGAGAAGAGGTCCCAAAATAGATCCTTGAGGCACTCCTGATGTCATTTTAACTAGATCTGATGATGCAATACCATGACGATCACTATGGATGGAAACAAACTGGTAACGATCAGTTAGATACGACTCCACCAATTTATTTTCTTTACCGCATATCCCTAGACTTACTAACTTCTTCAGAAGTAGCTTGTGATTCATGCAGTCGAAAGCTTTGGAAAGATCAATCATGACACCTGTTGTGTAGTTACCGCCTTCTAGATCGTGTATCACACCTTCAAAAAATTCTATAAGAGCGGTACTAGTCGACCTATCCTTTACAAAGCCATGTTGATGTGGAGATATAAGATCATGTTCCTTCAAGTATGCTACAAGTCTTATGAGAATAATTGTTTCAAATACTTTCGAGAGAGCTGTCAATATTGATATGGGTCTATAATTGTTTATGTCAAATTTGTCACCATTCTTGAAAAGTGGAAGAACTTTTGCTATTTTTAAAAGATCCGGGAAAATTCCATATTCAAACATAGAATTAATTATGCAAACCAGTGGATAAACTATTGCTCTCCTGCAATGCTTTAAAATCTTAATAGAAACATCATCATAACCTACACTAGATTTTGACTTCAGATTTTTTATTATTTCTAATATTTCACCTTCATGGGTGGGATGTAAAACAAATTTATTTGGTGATGTTTCTGAGTTATTATCTTCGAGTTCTTCACCTGATAACTCATGAGATCCCTTTAAGACAGCACCAGCTCTTTCAGCCACTGATGCGAAAAATGTATTGAATGTAGAAGCAATCTCTAGATGGTCAGTGATGTGTTTATTTTCAATATTGAGTGCTATGTGTACATTATTTCTATTGCAATCTTTCCCTCTAAATTGATTTATTAGCTTCCAACTTGATTTAGATTTGTTTGTTGCATACTTTATTTTGTTGCCATAGAATTCTTTCTTTGCATCTACTACTAATCGGTCATAGTGTTTTTTGACTTTGTTTATAAGTGAAGTGTCAAAATTAGCAACTGATTGTGCCCTACATGTTGCGATTTTAAGTAGAATTCTTGTTTGTTCAATTTCTTTTGTAATCCAGTTTTGTTTCAAGTTTTTAGTTTTTGACAATGTTTTGGTTACTAAGGGACAATGCATATTATAGAAATGAAGGAAAATATTATAAAAAATCTTATACTTCAAATTAGTATCTTTTACATTGACATAGCTGAAATTCCAGTCTACACCTGCCAGAGATGCCTCCAAACTGTTCATATTATCTGTACTGCAATTCCGAAAAGTAATAGTGTCATTGTGAGAGATTTTTTGTTTGTGAGAACGTTGACCCAATGACACTTCTATGGATTGAGCGGTGTGGTCGGAGAGCCATGAATGTATTACATCTACTTTTATGTTTGTTAATGTATCACTGGTAATTATGTTATCTATTGCCGTTCTACTATGAGTTGTTATCCTGGTTGGAACCTTAATGTTATAATTTAAACTAAATTGACTCATTATGCTGAAGAAAGCCTTACGTTGAGGGGAGTCTGACAAAAAATCAACATTGAAATCACCCACGCAAATAAATCTGATACCAATGTTTTCCAATAATATCTCCATGACATTGGTAAAATTTTTAAAGAACAAGTTTAAATCACCATTTGGTGGCCGGTAGACACCCAGAAGAATGTGTGTTTGCTTGTTTAAATTGAATCTACAACAGGCTAGTTCAATGCAACCCTCTATACAATATTGATTAACATTAACTTTAAAAATTTCTAATGGTTGCTGATCAACACAATGTATTCCACTATAATATATACAAACACCTCCCATATTCTTATTTACTCTACAATAACTGTCAATAAGTCGCATACTATTCACGTTGGTACAATCTATCTCGCTATCTCTTAGACCATGCTCAGTTAAAATAAGAAAATCTGGCTTCTCTGAGTCAATGAATATTTCTAACCTATCTAATTTGTTGTACAATGATCTTATGTTTTGGTGAATAAGTTCGAGAACGGCTTAATATCTTATACACAAAGGTAATTTGACTGTGGGTGTGATTGTGGATCCTACTCTTATTGAAAATACTACTTTACTATGATTTCAAAAATCTGGTCCGCCATATTTTTTTTAAAGGAAGGTGATCATGCAATATATGATTTCAAGACGGAATTTCAAGAAAAAAAATTGCGAAACCGCATATCGACATCTCAAACCGTTTCAAAGATATTCACATTATTAATCAATAATATTCAAAGCAAAAAGGGAAGAAAGAGTATAGGAACCAATCACACCCACCGTCAAATTACATTTTTTGTGTATGAGATATTAAGCCGTTCTCGGACTTTTCACACAGCCTGTATTATATACTTTACATTACAATAATTATTTTTCCTTGATGACTCATAGGCTCAACTCACACTTACGCGATTCTACGCGATTGACATTTTTTTAAAGGTGATGGTTTCTTGATCCATTCCGAGCTGCTTTGTATAAACACACTTTTTTATGTATTTGAACACAACATGCAGTCGATTATTAAGTAAATATTATAAATTAAATTAATTATATCAAATTAAAATATAATTAAATATATTAATTAAATTAATTATATTATTATTAAAAACTTTTACTTACTGACTGGAGTACTTTCAATCGTCTAGCGATCATTTTCAACAATCTTGTTAGATGATATTATTATAAATGTTTTAATTATTGAAAAATAAACACAAATAATTATAGAAAGTTTTTTGATCAGCTGTTTTAGCACACTTAAAATTTGGCCAATCTGAATGTCAACGTCAACAATGCTTGTTGTCGTTGACTTCGGAAGTTCAGGTTAAAAGTTCTATCCTACTCTGAAAATCGAATTTGAATAGTTTATAATATATATCTTATCTGTATTCTATTCATCCGAATAAAATGATAGTATATTATTGCAGAATACTTTATTCAATTCTAGAAGCATAAACTGATACCGTTTCATAAAGTAGGCCTATTTGTAAAAATGTTCAGCACCATGGATATTGCCCAAGTACCTAGTTCCAAAATCATTCATCAGGTCTCGTGATAAACGCAGTACTATGAGATTAGATTCTATTATACTCTGAAAATTGAATTTGAATAGTTCATTATATGTTATTTGTATTTAATTAATCCAATAGAATGATAGGATCTTATTGCAAAATACTTTATTCAATTGTAGAAGCATAAACTTATTCTGTTTCATGAACAATTTTGTAGACACGTTCACATCAAATCAGAATCAGCTGACTTCAAGGTTATTTTACAGCCCTAGGGCCGTAAAAATTTTACCGGCCTGGTCAGAAAACAATCACTTTCGGCATCCATATGACGCATGAAAACCAGCTCATAACATCCAAGTGGGGAGAAAAATTTTTTTCGCCCCACTTGGATGTAATGAGCTGGTTTACGTGCGTCATATGGAGGCCGAAAGTGATTGTTTTCTGGCCAGGCCGGTAAAATTTTTACGGCCCTAGGGCTGTAAAATAACCTTGAAGTCAGCTGATTCTGATTTGATGTGAACATGTTTACAAAATAGTTTATGAAACGGAATAAGTTTATGCTTCTAGAATTGAATAAAGTATTTTGCAATAAGATACTATCATTTTATTTGGATGAATGAAATACAAATGAGATATTATAAACTATTCAAATTCAATTTTCAGAGTATAATAGAATCTAACCTCAAACCTCCTAGTACTGCGTTTATCACGGAACATAGTGGATAAACGGAATTATTTTATGCTTCTAGAATTCAATAAAGTATTCTGCAATAATATACTATCATTCTATTTGGATGAATAAAATACAGATAAGATATATATTATTATAAACTATTCAAATAATTCGATTTTCAGAGTAGGATAGAACTTCTAACCTGAACTTCCATTGACATTCAGATTGGCCAAATTTCAAGTGTGCTAAAACAGCTGATCAAAAACTTTTCATTATTTGTGTTTATCATTCAATAATTAAAACATTTATAATAATATCATCTTATTGTCATTGGAAGAATAAAAAGTTTAAACTCAACCTCTTACATAATTGAACATAATCTTTTAGGTTATTTAGACAAATCAGAATAAAAAATAAAAATACTTGGACAATTTCCTGATATTCAGATTACCTCAGATTTGCTAGAGCTATGACCTTCCACTTTTGCTTTTGGAAGTGCTTATAATAGACAATAAATTATTTTCATATATATATTGTTTATTTTTCTGTGTGGCGAAAAATAACGTTCTCACCATGGGCAAAAATGTTTTTCCGGCTCTCAATCTTTTCTAGTCCTCGGCCTACGGCCTCGGACTTGAAAACCGATTTCGAGCCAGAAAAGTCTCATTTTCGGCCCTAGGTGCGAAATATACTATTTCACGCTCCCGTCGCATTTCACACTATTGTGCCCAGGGCATTATATACTAAATTAATTACTACCATAATCTATTCATTTATTCATATACAAATACGATTAAGGTAAAAACAACAGACATTCACCCCAAACTGTTCTAAACCTCAATTATTGGAATACACAGTCTAAAGGTTATGTAAATGATAAGTTAATTCACACACTATTTTGAGTACAAAGAAATGTATCTACTACAATTTTGAATTTTACGTTGTTATTTAAAGCACAAATGAACACAAATAGAATTATAGGTATCTTGTAAAGTACAAAATAGATTGTATAATGTCTTCGTTAATAACAATGTTATTAATTGATATTTTTATTAGAATGTTTCTTAAATTCAGTATGAAAACCAACACACACGATGAGCTGACTACGATGCGGACTTTGTGACATGTTTTGTTGTCTGAAATAGAAAGCAACAGAATAAATTAGCATACGTTTTTTTTATAAAGGACACAAAATATATGACAAGATTATGGTACAATTTTTTTCAATAAACGATTTATCATTTATGTGCTAAAATAGTTCAACAAATCAAATCTTCATTTATTTGTCCCAAAAACATAATTACAATGAAAAATTAGAGAAAAATTCCATACACGATACAAAATGAAAAATGAATAAATACCATCAAAAAGAATAAGATATTTATGAATGAATTGAATATATAAATGGATGAATTAAAGTATAATGAATAAATATATTAAAACTGAAGTCCCTGCAAGGTTCAAAAAAGCTGAGCGCAGAGGCCGATGGTTCAATGATTGAATAACAATGAAGATAATAATGGGATAACATGAAACTTGGATTTGCTATCAAACATTTATTGAGAAAATCGGGAAGAGAAACAGGGAGTGAGGAAGGGAACATAAATAGCAGAGAAAAAGCATAAGGGAAAGTAAAGAAAAGTTTAAAATTACATAAAAATCATTAGAAGTCTTTATATGAGGATAGGAGGAAATTTCTCTAGATGAAAGCTAATATTAGTCCAGTCAATATAGATATAAAAAAGGGGATGTGCTTGCAATGTATATTGTAGTTATAATTTTTGAATGTATTACTCGGATACATGAGAAAAGTCCAGAATCACTTTTTTTAGGCAAAATTTCCTTGTGCTAAATACAGAGTGGCCCAGAAACATCGTATTTTCGGTTCATTATCCAGTTTTCAGCTATTTCCGCAAATCTAGCAATACCGTATATTGAAGTAAAATCATCTTTATTCACTTCATTTTACAAAGCATAAACAATAATAAAAATATCAAATGCACTCCTCATTAGGCTAGGCCTGCGTCGAGAAGGAATAATTAGTCTGGAAATAATTTAAAAAAATTCCTATATTGAATCAATATGTTGAAAAATAGTTTTATGAAATAGAGAAATGATGATGTAAAGAGAGAACATGATGTCAACTGCATGCTTGCTCTCTTCGAGCGCATGGTAGTAGTTTAGTTTATCCTTATTTCCAGCATCGAATAATCAAGTTTATGGATAAAACCAAATTACAAAGTATTATAATTTGAGTGATAAACACATTGATCGTGGACATTGGTTCCGCTTTGCACTATTGCTACTGCTGTCATACAGTCCTCATATAATTCCAAAAAACAACTGTCATAATAAAAAAAATTAGTTATTTGTTTGGATTCACCAACATCGACTTTCTGGGCCCTGTTGCATGATAAAATACAAGCTAATGTTCTGGTTATTTCCTATTCTAATAGCCAACTGACTACTAATATTATTGGGTTTTATTTTCACATGCAATAGCCCCCTAGTGGGGCGTAAATAAAATACAGATATTCGTGAAGCTGCGTAATAGATCAAGTAGAAGATATTGCAAAAATACAATTGTATTAAATAATTGGTAGGCCTATTGAAAGTAATTAGTAACTTTGCTATAGCAAAAACTGAAAATTATCAAGACCTGATAGGTTGATATTGAAGAAACTGACCTGATACGTGATAAATTGTTCACCAGACATACATCAGTTTTAACCAGCAGCAAGTTTCAACAAGAGATCAGTGAGCATGTGCTACATTATCTGAAAAGAGAAAATTTCTAAATTAAATAATAATGTACAATATTATTAATAATAATCTTTCTTAGAGCAGCTCTCGTTACACGTTGCCTAGGCATCCATGAATGGATCGTATCCTAAATACATAGGGTATAACAATGAATAGTCATAATTGAATTAATATCAATAGTCTCGAATAGCAAAGGTTAAATCTATTGGTGGGGGAAGGGCGGTGTTTACCAAAATGTGTCCTCGATGCTATCAAAATACCAAATTTTGTATGTATGCTGAAGATAGAAGTTTGTGCATAGTAGACAATATATTAAATTCTCTAAAAACTCAATGAAAAGATTCATCATTAATTTTAGAAAAATCGTTTGAGTAGATTAGATTTGATAGGTTGATACTGAAAAAACAGACCTGATACTAGATATTATATTGTTAACCAGCCATACATTAGTTTCAACAAGAGGTTAGTGAGCATGCGCCGTATTATCGATAAAAATAAAACTTCTAATTATTACAAAATTAAATAATAATGTACATTGATAATAATAATCTTTCTAAGAGCGCTTCTCGTTTCACAAAGTAAATGCCCATGCATTCACGGATGGATCGTGTCCAAAATACAAGTTAAGTAAATAGGAATAAAACGTCTCATTCAAACTCAGACAAAGAATGATTGTTTATTTAATCAACATCATAATCTTAGCTGTCTCCATAGAGATAGTGAAAGACGTCAGCTGAGGTTTCCGTAACTACCCCCCTCCAGTCTTTACTATCTCTATTATAGAGATGTAAATAGAACTCATAAAAACAAAACATGGAAAACAACATAATAAAAACATTTTGGAAATCTTTCCTTACTCATCTTCATTATAGTTCCTTTTCGATCTTCTAATCTCACTCAAATGCACAATTTCATGTCTACCTCGTCCATTGTTGTGTTGCTTTTTTACCTCCACTCGGTTCCTATGTAATAGATCAATCACTTCATATGGTCCAACAAATCTATGATCCGATTTCGTTCTCTTGTGATGATTTTTCTTGAAGATTATGTCACCTACTTTTATTTTATTCATGTCTTCAGCCACCTCCAAATTATACTTTTTTGTCCTCCGAACTTTCTCGTTCATGATTTTTCTCTCCACTTCTCTATGCTCCTCTGGATGTTCAACTAACTCAAATGGTGAAAAATTTGTTGAAGAATGTATGCTACTATTATATGCCAAAATAGCTCTTGCCATTGCTTCTTCCCCACAGATGTTTCTATCAACTTCTAATAAGTGCAAATGTTCAGTTAGCGTGCTATGTAAACGTTCCATCATTCCATGAGATTGCAGATGTCCTACTGTAGTGAAGTGGCTGTCGATACCAAGTTCCTCTAAAAGTTTTTTGATCCGATTGTTGTCGAATTCTTTTCCTTTATCCATTAACAACATGTTGGGGGTATTGAAGAGCCCAAAAAATGCTAGTAAATTTTGTTCCATGCACTTGGCTGTTTTATTCTTTAAAATCCATGCAGAAGCAAGCCTTGTAAAACAATCGATTGTAGTAAGATACTTCAGTTTATTGTAATAGAAAATGTCAACTTGAATTATTTCTGCTGGTCTTGCGGGAGTAGGTGTGACCATCTGAGGCGTCTTGTAAGGCTTTCTGTCATATTTTGCTATATTGCATGCTGCACACTTTCCCAGCACATTTCTTATTGTTTTGGCCATATTCAGCCAATAATACTGCCGTTTCAGGTGTTGCAACGTTTCCTTTTCCCCTCTATGGTTGGTCCTTCCAATGTGATATTGTTCTACAACTTCTTGTTGTTCTCTTCTATCTTCAACTGTTTTAACTTGTCTATCACAAATTATCAAGTGTATTTTTGAGTCCCAGCATTCATCTTTATGAAAGCTCTTAATTTTATCAATAAAATCTTTTTCCTTGGAAAATATAGAATAAACTTTCCCCCTTACCATCAACTGCTTTATTGTATGTTTCAGTTCATCATCTGTCGCCTGAGGGCCAATTGTAATTGTATAAGTATGAATTGGGCCATAACGATGGGTAGTTTTTGTTATACCTCCAAAGTTTTGTCTTTCAAGAATTATTTGATTACGTTTATCATTTATAATGCAATTTTCCATCACTTCCAAATTAATTTGCTTCACTTGTAAAGGATTTATATTCCGAGATAAACAATCAGCAACTACATTATCTACTCCTTTAATGTGTTGAATTTTGAATGAGTAAACAGCCAATTTTTCTTTCCACTTGGTTATCCTGGCGGATGTTTCTTTCAGCTTATTCATCCATAAAAGTGGCATGTGATCTGTTCTTAGCACAAATTCATTTCCGTAAAGGTATGGTCTAAAATTCTCAACACACCATACAATAGCAAGAAATTCCCTTTCAATTGTACTATAACGCCTCTCGGCCGGAGTAAGTTTCCTGCTTGCAAAAGCAACCGGTTTCTCATTTTGGGATAGTACACCTCCTATTGCTTCCCCACTAGCATCTGTTGTTAATGTAAAGGGTTGTTGAAGATCTGGAAACTGAAGTATAGGCGTTGAACAAATTGCTTCTTTACACTTTTCAACTGCTTGGATAACATCTGATGATATGTGGAACTTCACACCTCTTTTTAATAAGTTTGTTAATGGTTCAGTCATCTGTGCAAATTTGTGAATGAATTTTCTATAATAGCCGACCATGCCTAAAAATGTTTTTATCTCTTTCAAATTCTTTGGAATTGGAATGTCTTTTATTGCACTAATTTTCTGGCTGTCAGGACGAACTCCACTTTCCGAAATCACATGACCCATGAATTTCACTTCAGATTGACACAAGTTAGTTTTTTCCTTTGACAGCTTAAGGCCAAACTTCCTTATTCTTTCAAATAACTGTGTGAGATGTGCTTTATGATCTTCGAGATTCTTGCTGAACACAATGATATCATCCATGTAGATTTGTATTGCTTCTTCATTTATGTCTTCTAAAAACTCATCCATCAGCCTTTGAAACGTTGGTACTGCGTTTTTCAAACCAAAAGGCATCCTTGTAAATTCATAATGTCCTCTCTCAAAGCTAAATGCTGTCTTCTCCATGTCCCTTGGATTCATTCTTATTTGATGGTATCCCAACTTTAGATCCAGAGTGCTGAAAACTTTAGCTCCGTGCATTCTATCAATCATATCCTCTAGCCTTGGAAGGGGATATCTCTCCAACTCTGTTTGATCATTTAAAACTCTGAAATCTACAACCACCCTATGTTTTGGCGGTTCTCCAGGGGAAGACTTTTTTGGTACAACCCATAATGGATTACAAAATGGAGAGATAGACTTTTTTATAATGCCCTGTTCTAGCATATCCTTAATGTGTTCTCTAATGATTTTTTTCATTGCATGTGGATACCTTCTGGCTTTTATAAATATTGGTTTTGATGACTTTAATTGAATTGAGTGCTGAACTCTCCCTGTTGTTGTCAGACTCTCTCCTTCATTATATAAAGTGTCCTTATACTTTTCCAGCATATAGAATGCTAATTTTTCTTGTTCCTTGTCTATAAATTGTTCATTACAATTTCCTCTCACAATGGAACCCATTAGTAAATGTTTTTCTTTAGCAATTGAATTTTTCGATTTATAATTTCTATCCCCCAACTTGATTATCCATTGACCATTTATATTGATAGGAGCAGCTCCAAGATCTCTCATCATATCACAACCAATTATCACATCATACTTGTTGTTCATTATTTCTGTTGATACATGAACTCTCATAATTTTTTTAAAACCAATCAATCCAAACAGATTTAAATCTACTTCCCCTTTTAAAGCTTTTCTTCCTGTCAAAGTTAACATTTCACAAGAACACCCTTCTATTTTCAAACTATGATCAATTTATATTAATGCTTCTTCCGAAATTATTGTACTGTCCGATCCTGTATCATACAAGCAATAAACATCCCAACTCTTCACATAAAATATAGGTAGCTCTCCTTTTTTGCAATCCACTTTTTGTTCCTTGCTACCTATATTCCTCATCCAAAATCCTCAATCTTTATTCCTACCTTTCTTTGTCGATAATTTGGTTGATTTATTTTCCTTCAATTCAGGCCAGTCTTTTTCATTTTTCTCTCGATATTGACTTTCATAACGGTAACAGCTATTTTCTATTTCTATTTTCTATTTCACTATCTGAGGAGTGAGTTAAACTCTCTCCATCAGAACTACCTTCCAAATTTTTTTTGCGATTTTCCTTCCTCCTCAAAGCATTGACTTCTCTTCTTCCAAAATTCTTTTTTGGGGTAACTTCCTTTCTATAAATGTAAGGACATTCTCTGGCAAAATGCCCTTCTTCCCTACACTCCCAACACTCGCTTCGTGCTAATTTCCCTTCTCTTTCCTTTCTATTTCCTTTCCCATTAGTAACCAATCCCTTTACATCAGTTCTCCATTTCTGGTTCGATCTGTTACCATAAACAGGAGAGGTTCTACTATTAAGTGAATATCTTCTCTTATTCTCAACCACTCTCCAATTTGAGTGTCTATGACTAGCTTCTTTCCAATAAGACTCCTCATCTTTGACAATTTGAATAGTCCAGGGGTGCCCACAAGGGGGGGGCATGGCGCAATTTGCGCCATCAATATTTTTGGGGGGGGGGGGGCATGATTTTTTGTATATTTTATGTCAACATTTTGAATTATGATTAAAAAATCAAGGTATTAAATAGAGATATCCTAATGTAGTTAATTTTTCTCACCTTTACAATGTTATATTTTGCCAAGTGTAACTCAATATAAAGCATAAGCACAATTGATAATATTTTGTATGCAGGAATTTTAGTAATTTTAAGCCTATGAGTTTGAAGGTAAATCTTTGACAAAAATAAATTATAACTTCATCATCCACTATTATTCTGATTTCCTTTGCTTCATTTTAATTTTTATGGTCCTGTGTTTGAGTTTCCTTGCTGTTGCAAGAAATATGCGATATTTTTCTCATTTTCACAGTTTCGCCAGTTTTTCGATATAAACAGTGATGCAATATCAATTTAGGGCAACTCAGCTTATAGAGCATGAAATTTTCTCTCATTTAAGACCAATCGCAAGTTTCTATCATGCATTGTACTCATTTTAGAGACTCTTTAATAACAGTAAAATCGCAAGAAAAATGAGAAAATAAAGATCATCATTCAATTGGCTGTAACTTTTGAACGGTATTGAAAACAGAAGTATATTTCATGGGAGTGAAAAGAGGAGAAAATTCATCACAACCTCGACCACTTTTTGGATTTTGCATCTGAAGTGTTCCACAAGATACGCAACGTTGCATATGCCAGACTGTGAGAATGAGGAAAATATCACAAATTTATCGCACATTCAAAGTTGCGTATCTTGTGGAACACTTCAGATATAAAATCCAAAAAGTAGTCCTGCGCGACCACTCAATTCATTGGAAATTTATTATCTTTAATATTATATAGAGAATGCTTTTTCTCGAAAAATTCAAGGCTCTCGAGATTAAATGGAAAACTTAAAAAAATCCAAAATTTTGGGGTGAAGTCGCCTTCTGGTGTGTCAGCAAATTTCAGATTAGAATTCAGCGCCCCAAAATATATATAGGACCATCGAAAAAAAATATTTCGGGGCTGTTTCCTGAAAAACGACCATTTGACGGGACTATAAGTTGTTATCCTATTATAATAGCGAGCAATTTATGTACATCTGTTTATATTTTTCCATTTCTATATCTGGTTATCTGGCTATCTGGTTATTTATGTTTAACGGATCTCGGAAACGGCTCTAACGATTTTCACGAAATTCGGAATATAGTAGGTTTATGATATCAAAATTCGATTGCACTAAGTCTCATCCCTGAGAAAACTCCATGAAGGACATGAAAAGGATAATTCATCCTTGGAATAACAGATGATGATTTCCGAAATATATTTTTCGTAGTGAATAAATCAAACTTCGGGTAAGTAACAGTTTTGGGCTGTGCCTGTTAGTACTTCCCCAATCATTTTAAAGAAATGATTATCAATGAAATAAATCTGTTTATCAATGAATAAATAACTAGCAAAGCTCGATGCCCCGATATTTGGTATTAATAGATAGAATTAACAAAATGTACTTGTTCAGATGATATCTTTATTCCAAAAACCAAACCATTTAAAGATACATTTTGTTCGACTTGTGTTATTTACTCCTGTAATGTTAAAAAGTAAATACTACCAACAACACAACATCAGTGACAACCTATTCCAATTCATGATAAATATCGGGGCACCGAGCTCCATTCTAGAGTGCATACAAAAGCATATAAAAATTATTACGAAAGAAGAAATTATAATAAATATTCATAGTTCATACACAAAGGTTCTATCTAATCACAGTGGATTGAGATTAATTCGCAGAGGAATGCAAAAATTTCTCTCACAAAAGCATGTTAAATTTTAATCCTGATTCATGTCACGTGAACCAAATCACAGAAGACCATCTCAAAAAGATAGCTTATCTGATTGGTTCTACTGGAATTGATCAGGATTAAAATTTAACCGGCTTTTGTACAACTGTCACTAAGTACCTGATTGAATTATGTACAAAAGTTCAACAGCTGAGTCATAATTTTGTCTCAGTCCCACACACATGCACTCGCTCACTCACTTCCATCATCAACAGACGCCGAAATTATCAGCTGTTTTTCCAAGGATGAATAAATTCTTTTAATGTCCTTCAGCGAGTTTCCCCAGGGATGAGACCTGGTGTAATCGAATTTTCATATTATAAACCTACTATGTTCTGAATTTCGTGAAAATCGTTAGAGCCGTTTTCGAGATCCGGTGAAATACAAACATATAAACATCTAAAAATTTAAACATAAAACATCTAAAGATCTAAACAGAAATTGCTCGTTCAATAGTATAGGATTTAGAATACCTAAACTTGCCGACATTATATATTGTATGAATAAGATCGTTCCAAATTTGTATGAATGTTTACCAAGATTGCTATGCAATATTCTTTTGCAATAAAGAATTATCAATGATATTATTATTCAACTTTTTATAAGTAACCTTAACATTTAAAAAGCAAAGCCTCCCTTACTTATCTTTCAATATCCTATTAAAAAATGTGTCATGTAGTTTTTCCTGATGTGTAATGAAGTTCTTTCTAGTCCTCCCGAACAAGAACGGGTGCACTGCTAGTCTCAAAAATAATATCAAAAAAATACTTTATTTCTATTTTAAAGAGATAAGAAACGATGGTATATATTTTTACAATATTATGAAAACAGAAAGAATTCCTCACAAGATCAAAGGTAAATAATGTCCTTTGGAAGATTAGAATGTAGAGGTGCGTACAGATATACGCGCCGCGAACATGAGCAATTCACTTTCAATCAGCTGATTATATCTGTATTTTTACAGAAACGGTAAAATACAGATATAAAAAGCTTGGCATCAGCTGATTAAAAGTGAATTGCTCATCTTCGCGGCGCGTATATCTGTAAGCACCTTAAGATGTGAATTTTATTGTCATACACTGACTAATGTTAAAAACTAAAGAGTTGGGAGTTGGGGTACTTTGGGGGGGGTCATTACACATGGATTGGGGGGGGGGCATTACACTTGAATTGGGGGGGGCATGCGCCATTGGCCTTGGGGGGGCTGGGCACCCCTGGAATAGTCTCTTCTAAAGACTGAGGTTTTGCAATTTTCACACTCGTACATACTCGCTCCGAAGCTGCTCTTAACAAAACTTCCATTGATAACTCTTCATAGATTTTATTTCTCCATACCCCTTCCTCTTTAGTATTACACGAATCTAAAACTTTCGATTTCAATTCTTTAACCAATTGCGATAACCGATTGGCAAAACTACCAATTGACTCTCCCAAATCACGATTCAATTCCAACACTCTCATTGCCATTGCAGAGACTGATTTCCTTGCACCTGCATAACGTTCTTTAAGGGCTTTTTTAACATCCTCCCAAGATGAACTGAACGATAATCCCAAATCAACCATAATTGATGTACTTATTCTAGACAAGAAAAACGAATGCAGGTTTGTAGTTGTTAATTCATCAAAATTACTGTCAATAATTTGAGAATGGATGGCATCCATTCTCTCCAAGAATAGACTAAGTTCTTTTACCTCTCCTTGGAACTCCTGAATTGATCCGATCAAATTCATGAGACATTTCACGTCCATAAGTGGTGGTTCTTTCCCGGTAATTCCAATATTTGATGCAATTTCCTTTTTCCTCCTTGGCATTTTCAAAATCTATCCAAAATTCCTATTAACTTCAACTAAAAATACTAGATAATATTTTGGTTTCGGCACCAGTTAAGTAGATAGGAATAAAACGTCTCATTCAAACTCAGACAAAGAATGATTGTTTATTTAATCAATATCATAATCTTAGCTGTCTCCATAGAGATAGTGAAAGACGTCAGCTGAGGCTTCCGTAACTTACATATTACAATAACATAGCCTAATACAAAAACAATAAATATATTGGTGGGAAGGGGGAGTTTCCAAAATGAGTCCTTGATAACAAATTTTGTATGTATGCCAATGATATAAGTTTGTGCATAGCAGAAAAAAATTTATTCTCTGAAAACTTAATGTGAAGATTCAGTATTTGATTTTAAAAATCACTAGATTATGATCAAACAAAATTTCTACATTTTACTTCAGTTGTAATAGAAATGTATACGGTAACTTAGTTCTTATATTTAAGAAATATTATATGATATTCCATTACTCATTTTATTGCTAGTTACTAAAGAATTAAGAAATCTTAATTGAAGGAAGTCTTAATAATATGTTGCATTCGTGGATAGTAGGTCTTCAATAAAGCGATTTATTGATTGCTAGCAAATTGTAGTCAACTTCTATGGATTTTGAGATTGGATTTAATCAATATCCTACATGAAACAACCGGTAGATATTATTTATTTGGTTAGCTTAAATAATACAAAGATCGGGAAAGAAAAATAAGTTTGGGCTATTGCCCAAAACTTTTTCAACTTCCTAATTTAGTTCCAAATTGTCTAAATATTATTGTAGAATCTCATGTTTGCCCAATAATTAACAATTATACATAGTTTATTTCTATTTATGATGTAGTATAGTACTTTGATAGGACAACTTGAATTTTTAAATTATAGGCTAATAATGGAATGAGAAAGTAAGTAGCAAATGACATGAAAAACTAAAAGAGTAGATAAAGAGTATTCTTTCAAGTAGGTAGGCTATGTGTTTTCCAACAAAGTATTTTTAATGGACAGATGAAACATAATTGTGGAAAATAATTATATAATAAATTTTATCATCTAATGCAACTTTTCATTTATTTATAATGCTTATTCATTTATTTATTTATTCATTTTATAACAAAATTTGTAATAGCCTACCTAGTATTTTAGTGATACAAAATTGTACCATTTCAGCTTTCAACATAGATAAGCTTAACACTTTTCTACTTGAGAAATTGCTATTTACTTTCCTAAAGTGAATCTGCAGTAATGTTGCAGTAAATGAAATTTACTTGCATTAATAATGTAATATTGTAAATTTATAACTTGAACTTACCTCTAAATCGAAACCGTTTTTGCCTCTAGAAATACCTATAAACACCATACGATATGAGTATAAATAATGGTCTAGTTTTCGTTGCCAATACCATTGTGATAAATTAAAGAGTCTCATAGTTCTAATGATAGCATTCCGTTAGAGGGCAGGTAGAGCGCCTACGTCACTAAACTACTAAACTTTGCGCACAACTGCTAGCGCGCACAAATTGCGATGCGAACAACTGTTAACAGATTGCGATGCAAACAACTGTTAGTGCGAACAACTGTATGCCACCCATTCCCTCCCCGTTGCCAATACATTAGTTGGATAGAAGCATACCACGCAAAAAGTGGTATGAGCAGCAGTGTGACTTATGTGTGTGCCTTATCAGAGCCATAGTTAAAAGTGGTCTGGCAAACGACTCTGCAATGAACATCTATTTATGGGTGAGTCGTTAACTAATGGCTCTGTTGACTATGGGTGACTTTATGTAGCGACTCTGCAACCAAGCATTAGGTATAGGCCTTCTCAATGCTAGTTCTTACTTGAGATTGAAGGCTACCATTGAGATATTTTAGTGTGAGATATTATACAGAGCGGGTGAAAAGTCCGAGAATGGACTTTCTGGCGGACCAGATTTTTTGTCATAGTATAGTATTTTCAATTCGAGTAGCATCCCCAATCACACCCACCTTGGAATCACTTCTTTTTATGAGATACTAAGCCATTCTCATACTTTTTTCTCTCATTTCTGCTTTGAATAGTATTGATTAATAATGTGAATATTTCTGAAATGGTTTGAGATATCGATATGCGGTTTCCGTCATTCATTTTTACTTTCCTTGCCCTACTACCATAGGTAAGGAAAGTATTGCATTCCAAAAAAAAATTAAGGTACCCTAATTTCAAGTTTTCTATACGTTTCAAGGTCCCCTGAGTCCAAAAACATGATTTTTGGGTTTGGTCTGTGTGTGTGTATGTGTGTGTATGTGTGTGTGTCTTCGACCATTAATATAATAGACACGGCTTGAGCGTAGTCGCTGAAGCAAACATGAATTGGGTGTGTGACGTCACATGAGAGAGCCTTCGAACTACACGCCATAATCAGCCTATGCTAAATGAGCACTTTCATAGCTTCTGAATCAGAATTTGAACTGATTTATTATTCTACTTGAAAAATTAATTATGGAAGTTAATTTATCCATTATTTATTCATATAATTGCATACGTAAAGCCTATGTTCATATTGCCTAGTAAACGTATTTAAGGTCCTCATACCATGAGGATCCGACAATAAGAAATTCAATAAAATTCAATTCAAGATGGCGGATAATTATGAAAACACCATGTTTTTCACGTTTTTCTCAGAAACGGTTCTAACGATTTTCTTCAAATTTATACCATGGATAGCTATCCATAAGTCCTATCAACTGGCATGAGTCTCATCTCTGGGAAAATCTCAGGAGCTCTGTAATATTAATGAGAAAAATGGCGGATAATGACTCAAACACCATGTTTTCCATGGTCTTCTCGAAAACGGCTTTAACGATTTTCTTCAAATTTATACCATGGATCGCTATTCATAAGTCCTATCAACTGGCATGAGTCTCATTTCTGGGAAAATTTTAGGAGCTCCGTAATATTCATGAGAAAAATGGTGGATAATAACTAAAAAACCATGTTTTTCACGGTTTTCTCGAAAACGGCTCCAACGATTTTTTTTCAAATTTATACCATGGATAGCTATTCATAAGCCCCATCAACTGGCATGAGTCTTATTTCTGGGAAAATTTCGGGAGCTCCATAATATTCTTGAGAAAAGTACAGTTACTAAAAAACCATGTTTTTCACGATTCTCTCAAAAACGGCTCTAACGATTTTTTTCAAACTCATACCCTGTATAGTTATTTATCAGCTCTATCAACTGGCATGAGTCTTTTTCCTGGGAAACTAATAGGGGGTCCTCCCCATCCTTGAGAAATGGACTTTGTAACCTCCTTCTCGTGCATGAGGTAGGTAGAGCAGTTTATAAAAAGAACACAGTCATAGTCAAGATATTTCATCTGTAGAACAGCTGTTTTGACGACTTTTAAAAAAATAATCGAATTTTACAATTTACACAAAGGAAAAAGTACTCTGAAAACAATTTATTATAATATACACATACCATATACAGTAGTCTGATCGTAGTTGCAAATATGTTGCCGCCAATCGTCATTATGTTATTCCCCTAAATTATTCTCGTTTGAGAATGATGCTTGCAGTTCAATGAGCAAGGAAAGTTGTGTGGGGGGTGTACCACACCAGATTTTTTCTTGAAATCCCCTATCGAAATCATGTATCGCACGACCACCTTCCTATTTGAAAAATTGAAGTTGCATTCAATATGGCAGGCCAGATTTTCAAAGTCATTGGAAAGTAGTTTTTTCAATTTGAGTAGGATTCCCAATCACACCCACCATCAAATTACCTTTGTGTATGAAATATTAAGCCGTTCTCGGACTTTTCACCCACTCTGTATATGTATACATAGTGTTTATGAACTCACTACCAATACTCTATCTAGGGCATTGTTTCTGGGTAAAAAACATATCTAAATATCAAATTTGAATTGAGGTTCGTACCCACTAGAACGTATCATACCATGACCGTGCCCATACCGACACATGCAAAAAAATATTCTTTGCATCATTTGATATGTAATACACCCATTAGACTGTTCCGTCACCAGCCAAGCACAGAGCGTGCCATGCACGTCCAGGTGAACATTTGTTGGCCAGTATATTTTGTCTGTGACGAAACGCTCCTTGCATGGTACGTGACGCCTGCAAACCCCGTTGTAACCGCGCATGCGCCGCGTTGGTAACCAGTGTAGACACCATTGTGGTAAAGTACCTAAAATTTTCTCACTCATTCCATTAAGATTTATATATATATATATATATATATATATATATATATATATATATATATATATAAATATATTGTAACGTATTTAAATTTGGATGGATAAATAAAAATCCCTAGTTGAAAGATTTATAGGTCTAAGTGAAATAATAGGCTAATATCGCCAAAGATGATAACGTTAAAGATTAGATAATATCAGACATCCTGGCTAAATTGTACAACAGCCTAATAGAAATGGAAATAATTTTTGCTACCGGTATAATACTATATAAAATATTGAAAATTACTAAATTTTCTCATAAGACTTTGTGATGCTAATGTAAAGCAAAAGTCATTTTTGAATAATTTTATAACCCCTTGGAAGAGACGACTCCGGCTACAATAATCCAGGACCACCAGGAGTTTGGGTCGACACCAGCAGATCATAGAAAATTCCAGCACGTGAGTGAAAAATATTGAAATAGTGATAGGGCGCCCTCAGTGCTTCGAAATTAAATAAGAATCAAAGCTAGCTCTTCGAAAGGGTTTCTTATAAATTAAGAATTTGGTAAAAATACTTGCGCAAGTAAAGATAGTATAAAAGGTATTTTATTATATAGTAAGGAATCAGTCCATATATCAAATGATCCATCAATCAAAGAATACTAAGATCTAGGCTGTTAATACATTATCTATATGATCATTAATTTCTACAATATAATTTGCGATAATTTAATGTAGCTCTGATTCACTAGATGAATTGATCTATCTATTCCATCAGGTGCCGAATCTCGCACCCTGAGATAAAAAATATATTTATTACAAAGAAATCTATTAGAAACTATAAAATTTAATATATATATATTTGGATTACTAGTTTGTCAATTTATCATGCTGAATTTAGATTCTAAATATAATCGTCCAAGTTGACAAGTATCAGCAAGCTGATATCAAAGCTGCATGCAAATAAATGCATATGATCATAAAATGAAAGCACATGGTAGCGTTTCGTGCTATAGAACTTAAAGAATAGTATTAGCCTGTGATATTTTATTGATTTCGATTATTGTTTTGTCTTATATTATATATTTCTGCCGCTCTATATATTTTTGCTCTGATTTATTTTTGAGATATTTGTTAATATATGTATCAAATTTTTTATGGTGTATGATTTATTTTTTATTCCTCTATACTGTAGGATATAAGCTTTATATATATATATTTTTTAATAAATTATCAGTATCATTGTGGAAGCTCATATCTGGGCTTATAAAGATTTTTATGAGACTATATCCTATTAAAAACCACGACCTGATTTTTATAATTATTAAAATATTTTCATGCTCTACCGATTGATGCCAAGCAGGAGGCTAATCGTTATTTAATTATAAAAAATAACGTGACAATATATATATATATATATATATATATATATATATATATATATATATATATATGTATATATCTGTAAGTATCTGTATTGATTCTTTCCAATCCTAAACTCTAATTTCATCCTTCCAGATTATTTAGTTAGTTGCCACTTGCTAGTTGTAGTAGTTGCTCTTTGTGTGCGTTTGTCATTTGTGTGCCTTCATTCGTTTTGCATGAAAATGAATGATGAACTGTTGATAGAATGTGTTCGTAAATACGAATTCCTCTATAATCTATAACATCCGAAGTACATGGATGCTACCAAGAAAGATGTAGCATGGAAGGATATAGAAGATCAGATGAAACAACCTGGTAAGTAGTAACTTTATTACTTTATTTCCATTTGTAAATCTATTCCTTTTGACATTTTCACATCAATTAATAATAATAACAGCATTTTGCAAACAAATATATTAAATCTTTCCCAAAGTCATATTTTTAGAAGTCAGATTCCACAGTGCTGTAGAAAACAATACAATTTTTACTGTATTGTCTTGTTTTACAAAACGAAACAATAAATATTAACACAAAACCACATACGAGAGACATACACATATATTGTTTGCATCTAAAAAAAATCATATATGCCTATTATACTACAAAGTTGATTTTTCAATAACCAATTACAGTACCAATTATCGTAAAAATTATCGTTAAATCTTTGACAAAGTCATACTTTTTATGTTTGATTTAATAAGTACATTTTATCTTATTTTTTTGTTATGTTTTGTTGGAATTTGTTATGTTATGTTAAGCCCAGTCGATTTGACCTTCAACAGTTTGGAAGAAATTCGCGAATTGACTGAGTACGGTACTTCAAAAGCGGAAGCAACTGCATTGCCTCCTTGAAGTCATAGATTCTGCATAGGAAGAAACTGCATACGAGTCCCAGTTTCCGTTTCAATTACTCCGCGTCTTATGCAATTATACAAAATGCAAGTGGTTAAAACAATTTTTTCAGCATATTCTGGTCTCAGGTGCATGCGTCTATTATAAATGCGAAATTTTTGACTTAAAATCCCAAAAGCATTCTCAACTACACGCCTTGCTCGGCAAAGGCGATAGTTAAAGTGACGTTTCTTGACATCAGCTATGGTCTGTTGTGATGGATAAGGTCTTAATAGATCATTTTTTAAAGGAAAGGCTTCGTCACCTAATATAACGCAAGGTGCACTTACATTCGTTTTTGTTAGCAGGAATATTTACTTATTATTTGATATAGCTTGCCCCAGTTTCGATTTAGATAAAATACCACCATCACTGTCTTTGCCGAAAGCACTGACGTTTACAGCTATAAAACTATAATTAGCATCAACTAAAGCCATAAGTACAATGGAGAATGTTTTTTTGTAATTAAAATATAGGGAACCACTGTCTGGAGGTGCTACAATCACAATATGCTTTCCATCAATTGAACCCAGGCAATTAGGAAAGTTCCACTTGGACCAAAACTCTTCAATGTTTTTTTCCCATTGCTCTGTAGTGGGTGTTGGAATCATTTCACTCAACATGTTGTTTATTATAGCGTTAGAAACTTCAAAAACTGAACGTCTCACAGAACTGACCCCCATTCTATAGCTGAAAGCAATTGTTCTAAATGAGTCACCTGTTGCCAAGTACCTGCAAATAAAAAAAAAGCTTATATGTATTGGGAATAAAAGAAATAAAAATAGAATATGGAATAAAATAAATAAATAAATAAAATGAAATAAAAAATAAAGTGAAATAGAAAATAAAAATAATTGGAAATTATAAATTATTAACAAAATGAAATTATTTTATGTTACAGGTCCGGCCTGTAAACAAAGATGGCAAAATCTAAGGGACTCATATAGGAGAGCCTTGAATAAGAGAAAAGTAAAAACGGGACAGGCAGCAAAAAAAATAAAAAAATGGAAGTACGAAGATGAGATGTTTTTTGTTGCTCCATTTTTTGCAGAAAAGAAAACTTTGGATTCTGTTGATATAACAAGTGATGAGGATAACGGAGACCATGATGACCACACTGTGGTCGACCACACATCCGAAACAGAAACAAAGAGTTGGCATGACTGCCTTGGTCTGAATGGTATTGTCACAATAAGCTCTATAAAAATTGTTGAAATTATCAGTTAATTATTTTCTAGAGGTGTTAAATTTCACTCATATCAGTAACCAAACATAATTGTTCATAAGTGTTCTTACCAGTGACGTGCGTGAACTGTGAGTATTCGCGGAGTGATCCATATTCAAATTCAAACAATTTGTTAGGTTAACACATCATCTCAGTTTTTGTCAGTGTCTCGATTGTTGGTTCCTGTCAATTACAACCAGCTGTGTTTTGGGTATAGGAGCAGAACAACAACTAACTGTTTACCGGTTCGGTTTCCGATTATCTAGCCTAAGGAACAAGAATCTTATCTGTTATCTTCTTTCCCACTCAGACAACATTAGCCGGCTTGCGTGAGCAACAGTAGCGTCCTATGGTTGCCATGACAACCCACCGTAGTACAGTCTTATCAGCTTCTCTATTCTAGCTCGCAATAAGTCTTCTAAAAGGCGGGCGATTTTTGAATCCTACTTCTTCCTTCCACAACAATATTCAGAAGCTTCCTCTGCCCGCCTTGACTGCTCTCTCGGCAAATATCTTCTACATTCCTTCCAGTATTATCCTACTCTCTATAATCCCTACCAATCTCATAGAAAATGACGACACGCCGTAGACTCGAGAAGTTGATTCAAGGTGTTTAATCTGATTTGAAAAATTTGAAAGATGACTTATATAATGAAACAGTAATAGATTTGGCCGTAAGCATTAGAGGAACTCTCTCAGTTTTTGCGGAGAAATATTCCAGTGAGGCTATAATTGACCTGATTCCAGATTTAGTTGGAGTCCTAAATAAACTTGACAACTCTTTATCAGATAACAACAAATTGATTGATAATCTGGAGAACCTATCGGAAGAAAATAAACAATTTTCGAGACAATTGGAGGTAGAAAGAAACAGAAGAAAGGAATGTTTCGAAGACTCTCTGTGCAATGAAGAGAGGGCAGAAGAGGAAATAAATTCCTTAAAATCGCGTATAGCATATCTAGAAGCCACCAATTCGGATTTGATTGATGAGTTGAAGATAAATTCTGAAAATAAAATTCTTGAAGTCAATAGGGTAGAAGCTGTGGAATGTAAGACTTTGGTTGACGTATCAACTCAAACAAAAACTAAAATGACATGTGCAAATTGCTCAAATCTTCACGACAAATTGAAGGGTAAAGAGCTCGAATTGATAGAGTTGAGGCAGCGTCGTTGGGAAGATAGCGTAGAGATGGAGGAAAAAATTAAGAGGGCTTTTTTAGGGCTAGAAAATAATAACTTGGCTTCTCAAACATTGAATGTTTCCATTAGTGCTATAGATCCAACTGAACAAGGTGGGAAATCCTATAGAACCAGCCAATCTATGAATGAATCCAAGTCACGAAAACCTAGTCCTTCAAACGTGAATTCGTATAATAAAAAAGTAAAAATAAGATGTTTCTCGGACAGTCAAGGAAGCCAGGTTGCTAGCAGAACCCGGTCAATGAGTAATCATCAAGTTTTCGATATGTTGAAACCAGGCGCGAAATTCGAAAAAGTCACCGAAGATTGTAAAAGTATATGCCACGATATGAGCAAGCGAGACCTTGCGGTTATTATAGCCGGAACAAATGATGTGGCTTGCAATGAAGCTGATAGCTTGATCCAATCGTGCAAACGGAGAATCATGGACCTGCAGCACACAAATGCTTTAATCTTTTCAATTCCGCACCGACATGATCTGCCTCGATGGTCTTGTGTGAATAAGGAAATCGCTAAAACCAATGCACGTTTGAAACAAATATGTAAACATTTCTCTCATGTTTACTTTTCGGATTTGGGTTCTTTGGGGCGACGATTGCATACATCTCATGGTCTTCACCTGAGCCATCCGGGGAAAAAATATGTTGCGGACACCATACTGAAAATCGCTTCGGGACTCAGTGACACCACAACAGAGACACCTGCTCAAAATTTGGGATCCTGTCCTGTCACTCCAGATTCGCCCTATTACACTACTGTATCTGACTCAGATGCTGATATCAGTAATAGTCGTCCAGCTGAAGAGGAGATTCCAGTCGCGGTGTCAACGAGAATACCTTTTTTAGAAAACATTCAGTCAAAAGAGAAAGATTTCTTGCATGTATCAACTTGAATAAACGTAGTACATCGCATGTTACAAGGCATAAAGTTCCATTCATATCTGATTTGCCGATGAGCACCAACGTCAATGTCAATTTATTTCTCTGGAACTGTCAGGGCTTATGAAATAAGTTGGAATTAATTGAAACGCAGGCACAGAATGAGGGGTTTCATGTAATCTGTCTCACTGAGCACTGGCTGTTGCAAGAGGAGCTAGAACTCCTAAAATTACGTGGATTTGTACTAGGTGGTTCCAGTTGCAGGCCCACTATGAACCGTGGTGGTTCAGCCATTTTTGTTAATGATAAGTTGTCCTGGGAAGTAGTCCCAAGCATCTGTAATTTGTCTGTGATAAATGTTTTTGAAATTTGTGCTATACTGTTAAGTAGTACTAAAAAAGTAAGAACCATTGTAGTATGTATTTACAGGATTCCTGACTCCAGTAACATAGTTCTGTTCCTGGAAAAACTGGACGATATGCTTCATATTGTGTCTGATATGAAGTGTGAAATATTAATTTGTGCAGATTTCAATATTAATTTTAATGATGATCAAAATCCATTTACGAAAGATTTACTGAATATGTTTGCCTGTTATGGTTTGCACACCATGATAAAAAATGAAATTACTAGGCCTAATTATTTTAATAACTCAGGTACTTGTATTGATAATATCATCACGTCAATCCACCCGTCCAGGTGGAAAGCTGTAGTTTCACCGCAAACTGCCTCTGATCACCACGCAGTTACTGCGTCAATTAACTTGGACACAAACTTAAAATGTTCAAGTAGTTCACAGCTAATTACTATAAGAGCTAATAATTATCAAGATGTAGCTCAGTTTGATGATAATATGAGAACCATAGACTGGCGAGATGTTTATATCTGTGATAATCCTAATGATAAGTTTTCGTTGTTTTTCTATATGTTTTTATTCTATGTTAATAGTTCATTTCCTGTTAAAACAATTAAGCCAAAGCAGCGTTATTTTTCTAGTAAAGATTGGTACACAGTTGGATTGATTGCTATGAGAGAGACCTTTTTATATCTTTATGATCTAGTCAAATGTTTTAATATGGATGTACACAAAGATATTTATAAGAAAGTCAGATATTTGTATAATAAGCAAGTCAAGCAAGCAAAATTGGATTTTCATAACAATCTAGTCAATAATACATGTAGCAAACCAAAGTTAATGTGGAAAGTTATTAGAGAAAATTTATTGTTAAACAGTACATCTACTTCGCATAAGAAAAATGTAAACTTAAATTCTGAAAATTTCAATTCGTATTATATTGATAGCATAGCTGATGTTTTGGATGGAATACCAAGCAGCATTAACACAGTCTCTCACTATTTGAAAAAAGTAAGAAGAATAGGACCATCTTTTTCGTTCCATCATGTGACTGTGGAACAAGTGTTTTTGTCATTAAATTCTCTTAGAAATTCCAACTGTTTAGATTTTTTTCTTCTAAATTCTTTCATATGCAAAACAAGCAGTCAACATATATGTGAAGTTTTATGTCATATCTTTAATTCTTGTATTGACTTTGGTGTTTTTCCTGACTTGCTTAAACTGTCGAAAGTGGTGCCAATTTTTAAAAAAGGCGACCCCAAACTGTGTAGTAACTACAGGCCAATATCCATTGTGCCAATCTTATCTAAAGTTTTCGAATTTATAATTGTTCAACAGTTGTCAGATTACTTAGAGAGGGAAAATTTACTATCAGATAAGCAATTTGGTTTCAGAAAGAATCATACCACTTGTCAGACGGTGATGTCTTTCATTCAGGATATCCTAACTGGTATGGAAGGAAAAAATTCTGTAAATGCAAAACTATTCGATATGTCACGTGCTTTCGACACAGTCTCCCATAACATTCTTCTGACTAAACTGGAAAATTTAGGTTTAAATTCTATATCTGTAGCACTGATAGGGTCATATTTGAATAATAGATTCCAAGCTGTTTCTTTTAATGAAGAAATGTCTGGTTTTAAGCCTGTTAAAACTGGAGTGCCGCAAGGTTCAATCTTAGGACCCTTGTTATTCATAATATATATGAATGACCTGCCAGGGAACATTGAGGATGAGAGTACAAAGTGTTACATGTATGCAGATGATGTATGTCTAAATGTAATTACTGGTAGCGAAATGAGAGAAACTGTTCTAGAAGAAAAGATGAATCTTGTGTCAGATTGGTGTAGAGCTAATAAACTTGCTTTGAATTTAGACAAAACACAGGATTTATCTGTGTCTCATGGAACCCGACATTCACCACATTTAGTCAAATTCCTAGGCTTCAACATACAAAGTAATATGAAGTGGAAGAGTCATGTTGATTGCACTATCCCAAAAGTCACAAGGGGTATTTTTATGCTCAAGAGACTGAAGGAAATAGTCTCTCAAAAAATCCTAATTACTGTTTACTATAGCTATGTACACTCTCATCTTTCCTATGGTACGTTATTATGGGGAAACTACAATGATGCTAATTCTTTGTTTATTTTACAAAAGAGGGCAATAAGAAATATATGTAAAGTACCACCCCTTACGCATTGCAAACCTCTTTTCATTGAGCTTAGAATTATGTGTTTACCCTACTGTATTTTTATATTTCAATGTTTATTGTTCGTAAAAACTAATGTTATGTCCTTTTCCAGTCATTCTGAAATTCATTCCCACAATACCAGAAGTAAATTGAACCTGAGAAATGAACACTGTCGGTACAAATCCAGTCATGTGAGTTTTAGGGCGTGTGCAATTCGATTCTTTAACCAATTACCATTAAACATTAGAGACTTGGCTGTGGAAGATTTCAAATTAAGAATTAAAGATTTTCTAATTAGAAACTGTTTTTACAATCTGGATGAATATTTTAGCTTTAATATGAAAAATGTTTAAATTGTGATGAAATTGTGATATTATGTACATGTATAACAATGGTTGTATTTTTATGACGTGGCCTATACTTGTTTTATACTTGTCGTTGGCAATAAATGGATTTGATTTGATTTGATATGAAATGCAATTATTGAAACTGTGTCTGACGATGTTGCTACTGATGCCCAGACTGTTAAAAGTTCTGTGCAAAATAGTAAGCCAGTTAGTAAGCCAGTTAGCCAGTTAAAAAGAAGATTTAAAAATCGTACACCACAGTCAGCATCAGCCGTATTGATGACAAAATTATTCGACAGTCAAAACTCACTTGTACCTCAGAAAGAGCCTGACGAACTAGATCGTTTTTTTTTTTAAATATTTCTGACACAGTGAAAAAATTTTCTAAATAACAACAAGCACTGGTAAAGAACAAGGTTTTTTCTCTCGTTTCTGAAATGGAATTACAACTGCATTCACCAGCTACCTATGATTATTCCCACACCCCATCGCCAGTAGATGCATCTACCGGTACTACCACACCAAGCACTACACATGGAGAATTGAGCGCTACACAGTCTCCGGAGAATTGGAATATTTATCAGTAAATTACTTTCCTAACTGTATACATATATCTCAATAAACAAATCATGAAATTATTTCACTTATATGGGCTACTTATTAAAAGTTATTAAAAACACAATGTGAAAAACTTAAATGTAAAAACTTTAGGTCTACATAAATTAGTCTATACTTTTGTTGATTATTTATTTACTCATTTTTAATTTGAACCTGAAGATGGCAATTGCCGAAACCGGTAGTTATTTTAAAATATTTTAAAAGTTTCAATAAAGGGTGCTTTGAGTTTTTTACATTGTCTATGAACTATCTAGCAGACCCAGTGGACAATGTTCCAGCAAAAAATCTTGAAAGGATGTCAGAGGTGGTAGGCACGATATCTCGCTTGATGAAAGTGGCTTAATTTCGCCAATAAAATCCTCTAGTCGGGAAAATAGTGTGTCAAACACCCCGGTGGTATGTGATATGGGTGTTAATAATTGTAAAATTATGGGTGTGAATGGGTGTAATTCATGTATGAATTAGAGAGAGACAGCTGTAAATAACAAATAGTGAGTAGGTTTTTGATTTTGTATTCAAATTTTTTAAATAAGTATAATATTTCTTTATAAGTTTTTAATTTATTGTGATACATTCTGTGATTCATTTAGAGTATAAAATCAACCTTCAAAATTCAAAATTTTAAATCATCATTCCTGGACCGAAAATCAAGTGACGAAGCAGTGTGAGATTACATAACCTTATCTTTTGGACAACATTAACATTTTATCAAAATTTTTGGAGAGAAATAGTACAGGCTCAGCCTAGTTTTTCCTCCAATGTCATGATTGTATTATGATTATAGTATTTTATACAATAAATGGAATAAATGGAAATGGAAATGGAAATAATACACCTACAGATAGGACGGTCAGTGTTGATGAGGATCGGAGCCTGCGAGAGTTGGAGCTCTTGCAACAGAGAGATGATCTGATAGCTTTCTCAAGTAATATGACAAATGAGATTGAACAAATAAAAACTAAAAGCCAGTCAGAAAGTTGTGAATTAAACGAGTTAATTTTATTACTCAAGGCTGAGAAAAAATCATTGTCTGATAGAGTCCTCTCAATGTCCACTTCAATTGAAACTTTGGAGGCGGACAATCTTGCTCTGAGGAACGAGAAAGCACTGGATAAAATTGAGATAAATAAGTGGAGGACACTATACGATGAGTTATTTGTAAAATCAAAAGAGTGCCTTGAGGAGAAACTTTCAGGGATCGACAAGCCGCCCATTTTCTCCCAATCAGAGCTCGACGGTGCTCATTCTGAGGGTGGATGTGAATTGAAACCTCAGTCCAGCGGCTCTATACATAATATGCACAAAAATTCTGATAGAACGAGCTCAATCGATTCATCTTCTAATATTAAAGTCCATCACTACGCAGATAGTCAAGGAAAGAATGTGGGAAGTGAATTTACAAGGAAAAGCAATCACAGTTTCACTTCATTTGTCAAACCTGGCGCTAAATTTCATGACGTACTACCAGAGAATTTAGCAGATTACGGTGAAAGAGACTTTCTAGTGATTCAAGCTGACTCAAACGATGTGTCCAAGAATGAGGCGGGAGACGTGCTGGTGGCGCTACGGAAGAATTTGGCGTATCTCTACAGAACTAATGTTATTGTTTTCTCCATTCCTCATCGATATGACTTGGCGGTCTGGTCATGTGTTAATAAGGCGATAGCACAGACTAACAAGAAGATGCAACAAATTTGTAATCTGTTCTCAAACTGTAGTTTTATTGATATTAGTAATATAGGAAAAATATGCCATACATCTCACGGTATGCATCTAAATAAGCAGGGGAAGAAATATGTTAGTGACAGCATTATGAAATACATTGACATTCAACTATAGTAGAGTCTCACAACGGAGCTAAGCTTTGAGGCAACTAATAGATCAGGGTTGAAGATTGGTTTCATTAACGTTCAGGGTTTCATTAACAAAGATTTAATTATAAATGAATTTGCACTGGATAACAATATTGATATTATCTGTATTAGCGAGCACTGGTGTAGAAGGGATGAATTATCTTTTGTTAAACTGAATGATTATTGCTTGTTGAACGGGTTTTGTAGGATACAACTCATGAGAGGTGGTGTAGCTATATACAGTAAAAGTTCGAATGACTCGTTTGAGTCTTTAAATTGTGACTTTCTCTGCAAAGAGTTAGATTTCGAAGTAACAGGTGTGGTAAATCGCATCACCAGACTGGTGATAGTCTCTCTATACAGGTCTCCAAATGGAAAGCCAAAAATATTTTTAGAAATCATGGAGAAGCTTTTAGACTTTTTACATAGACCTGAATTTAAAAATTTTCTAATATTTATAGGGGGTGACGTAAATTCTGAATTTGATGTTAAGAAAAACCAACGGAGCACAACTGAACTAATAAATTTGCTAAGACAGCACAATATGATTTATTCGAATAGCGAGAATACTAGAGGGAATGCCTGTCTGGACAACATTTTCACTAATGTTTGGAATGCTGCTACTACCAATAAAGTAGTATCATTTAGTCACTCATACCATAAGTTCTTGACAATTGAATGTCATAATGATGCAACTGTTGTAGGCGGTAGTCATTTTAAGATAGTAGTTACTAGACCTATTAATAAGGACAACATATTTAGATTTAAGAATCTACTGTATAATTGTGACTGGTCTAATTTATTATATAGAAATGAGCTGTCTGCTAATGATGCATTTCGAGATTTTTTCATCAGTTCACTAAAGCATTTAATGAGTGTATTCCACAACGTGAATGTAAGGTTTTAAATAATGGTCGCATGAGGGCCAAGCACAATACAAATGATAACTGGTACACCCCGTATCTGTCGGCTCTTAAGGAACACTTATTGTTGCTGTTGACTATATATCACAAATATCAAACTATAGATACTAGACTAGCGTATATCAAAATGTAGAAATGAGTATAAAATTGCTATAAGAGAGGCTAAAAGGTTACATAATAAGAACTCCATTGAAAATTCAAAAAATAAATGTAAGGCTGTCTGGAAGACAATAAATAATGTAGCCTAGGAATCAAGACGGACAATAACTATGCAACCGGAGACACTCAACAACTTTTTCATTCAGTCAGTTAGAGAAATCAGAGCCTCTGTGAATGGACCCAGCACTTTTAGAATTGATATGCAAGCAATCAACGGGCCAAGTTTGCCACAATGTTTCAATTTCTGTCAGGTGTTGCCTGAGTTGGTTATAAGTATAGTAAGAGGTTTCAAGTCTTCGAGTAGCAGAGACGTCTATGGAGTATCTGTTAATTTATTAAAGGAGATAATTGATAGTATAGTGGAGCCTCTGACTCACTGTTTAAACAAGTGTCTTAAGGAAGGAGTGTTCCTTGAAGAGCTGAAGAAGGCGAGGGTTGTGCCCATTTATAAAAAAGGTGACAAAAACTGCCCAAGTAGCTATAGACCCATTTCTATTGTTCCGGTCTTGGCCAAAATATTGGAAACAATTATGTACAAACAGTTATCTGAGCATTTCGAGGAGTTCCAAATAATGAATGAGTGTCAATTTGGCTTTAGGAGGGGAAGGTCCACAGTGGATGCTCTTCAAAAAGTGGCGAGAAGGGTACTGCAGTCATTCGAGCAGGGAAGCTTCACTCAAGCCACCTTCTGTGACTTGAGTCGAGCTTTCGAGTGTGTAGATTCGGGGATTCTGCTTGACAAGTTGAGGTACTATGGAGCTGGGCACATTGCCCTTAAGCTTTTGAGGTCGTACCTAACGAACCGTAGGCAATTGGTGACTGTAGGCAGTGATAATAATAAGTCTTCATTGTTAAATATAGATTCAGGCGTGCCACAAGGCTCAATACTTGGCCCTTTTCTTTTTCTTGTCATGATAAATGATCTGCCTGCCTACATAGGGTCTGATACGGTGCTCTACGCAGATGACACTACATTCTTGCACACCAATAATGATTTGAGAGGCCTTATCCAAGAGACGGAGAGTACGATGGAACGAGCATCTCTCTGGTTCAGGGCGAATGGCTTTGTATTGAATTCAGATAAGACAGAAAGAATCAATTTCAATTTGAAATACGGAGCTACTCTCAACGCATCTAGTATAAAATTTCTTGGTGTACATTTAGATCCAAAACTCACTTGGGAGCCTCATGTCAAATATGTAAGCACTAAGCTGTGTAGAGTGATCTATCTGCTGAGAAGCCTCGCTAATACGGTACCAAAATTATATTTACGGACAGCATACTTTTCTTTCTTTCACAGTCTCATGTCTTATGGTATTCTTCTATGGGGAAATTCAGCGCACATTAACGATATTCTCCTGCTACAAAAAAAAAGCCGTGCGAATAATCACGGAATCACCTTATTTAAAACACTGTAGGCCTTTATTCATAAATAATAAAATTCTGACAGTAATAAATCAGTACATATATTCTGTTTTGTTATACACTAAGGAGAATCTGCACCGTTATCAATTAAGAAATACTGTTCACTCTGTTAATACCAGAAACAATAGACAGATCTATATCCAATACCAAAGATTGTCTAAATCTTTAAAACAGTTTTGAAGCAGTTGGGCAAAAGGTGTATGGGCAAAAGGTGTAATAAGTTACCGCCACACCTCCAACAAACACCCCTAAAACTGTTCAAATTAAAGGTGCACGATTGGCTGGCAAAAAATCCTTTTTATAAATTAAGTGAATTTTACGAGAGCATAATCAGCATACCTTAATTCTTATTGTTAGCACGTTTGAACTAGCTGCTTAATTTTGTAATATTGTCTTTGTTATTTGTGATATTTGGAAATTTAATCGAAATAGCAATGTAATAGTAACAATGTGTCTCTTAATGTGTGACTGTCTATTTCATGTTCTATTTGTGTGACTTTGTCTTGTGCTTTTTTGGCTGGCTGACAATAAAATTGAATTTATTTATTTATTTATTTAATCCTTCTACAAAGTTATCAGGTGGTTCAATTCAAGACTTTTTAATGGGAAAATGGAATGAAAACATTGGGTGGACCTTAAACAGACCTTACATAATTTTTTGTGAATCATGAAAACAGGGAGAAATAGAACACTCATCTTATTCAACAACTAGAAGATGTCTAGTAGTTGAAGTGAACTGAGTTTAAAAATAGAGTATGTTGTGTCTTGATGCAACATGTGCGTGTACAGATCACAGCTAATCTGATTTTAATACAGCTTTAAGTTAAAATAGCGTATTATCAAAGACCTTGATGATGCATAGACTCACATGCACCACTAG
Organism: Nilaparvata lugens; assembly: GCF_014356525.2. Lineage (NCBI taxonomy): Eukaryota > Metazoa > Arthropoda > Insecta > Hemiptera > Delphacidae > Nilaparvata > Nilaparvata lugens. The sequence goes on from NC_052508.1 coordinate 39,062,423, forward strand.
TGTCGTGCTTGGAATTGAAATCGGCCATTGAGGGGACAACCTGGAAGATTATTACATACCAAGACCTTTGTAATCTATAATATTACGAATACAGAATGTTTACGAACTGCCTACCAATACTCTAGGGAATTCTTCCTGGGTAAGAAATATATCTAAATATCATATTCAAATTGTCCGGAAGTCTTCAGTTACTCACAAAGCAGCTATTTTGCTTTTTTCATCTACTTTTTTTCTAAATAATGTTTAGACATACGAAATTGAAACTTTGCACAATCATTTATAACAACTAGGCAATGTGGGCAATGCCCACTAGACCGGTCCGTACCCGTACCGTATAGGAACGTGCCATGACCGGTCACCGTACAATTTCTGGGAGAGAATATTTTGCTGGTTACGTTCCGCTTCGTTCCGTTTACGTACTGGTCTGCAGCCGGTGTATAGCCGCGTATGTACCTCGTTGTAGACCCGGTTGTAACTAGTATAGCGTATGCGCGTATGTGCTATGTGTAGCAAAAGTGGAAGGGGTATGCACGGTCATCATACGCGTTGTATACCCGTTATAAACGAGGATGTATCCCGTTTACAACGTGTATGAAACGTTGTCGATACGTAATGGGCATTGGCATGCATGTAACGTGCCGGTCACGTTCCTATACCGGTCCTAGTATGAAACTGTGCAGTGGGCAGACACCTTAATCCTATCATATTAAGCGAGCAATTTCTGTATATCTGTTTATCTTTTTATATCTGGTTACTTTTATATCTGGTTATTTATGTTCAACGGATCTCGAAAACGGCTCTAACGATTTTCACGAAATTTGGAACATAGTAGGTTTATGATGTAAAAATTCGATTGTACTAGGTCTCATCCTTGGGAAAACTCGCTGAACGACATTAAAGGATAATTCATCCTTGGCTGAAACAGCTGAGACTTTCATCATCTGTGGATAGTAAAAAGTGAGCGAGTGATTCTGTAGAAAATCAAAATATCGCATCCCCGAAATTCATAAGCTGACGTATAGCCAGCTGTAAAATATAAACACGATAATTTTAGAGAATTGTGTTCTGTTTATCAATAAATAAAAATAACGAGTGAAGCTCGGTTCCCCGATATTACACATTAATGGGGACAATAAATTAATACTATATACACAGTACCTAATACCGTACCTAGGATACAGTTTGCTACGACTTGTAAAATCTTCTTCTCTCTCTATACTTATAAAAGGCTAAGCCCCGACAGACTGAAATCACACCACAGCCAAAACTACTGAGCCTAAAAACTTGAAATTTTGCACGATTGTTTATGGTAGCCTGAAAACATCCACTAAGAAAGGATTTTCAGAAATTTGCCCCCCTGAGGGAGCTGGGACCCCCCAAAATTTTGTACTTTTTAACCGCTCATTGCACAGCAAAGTCATGAGGAACTTTTTTGTTCAGCTACGAAAAAAAATTAGATCTATGTAGAAAAATTTCGATCAGGAGCACAGGGGGGTCCAGGAGAGGGCATTTTCAAAAATTTTTATGTAAAATCACACTACAGCTCAAACTAATTGTCCTACAGACTCGAAACTTTGCACAAATATTCTTCAAACATGCTAGACGCGCACTAAGAACGGATTTTGAGATATTTTGCCTCTAAGGGTTTCAAAGGATGAAAAAGGATCCATTAAGTAAGGTTATGAACATAGTAAGGTGAGTGCCATATGGAAATGAAATAATTTATTTATTGACATGTGATATTCTAACATATGTTGTAATCATTGGAAATAACAAAATAATATGATAGGAATTAAAAAAAGAACATCTGTTCTATTATTGCTTTCCACCTGATTCCACTCAACCTCAATAATATTGTTCTGATAATTGATAAATATGTTTAATAATATTATTATTATTATTGATATAATAGAAGTATTGTTTTAATAATTAATTATTATCATTAATATAATAATAGTATTGTTTTGGTAATCAATAAATATTTTTATTCTCACAAACTCTGTATAATTTATAATGGTGAATGTGAAACAGCTGCATCAAAGAAATTATCTCAAAAACATATGTTTAGGAAAACCTTAGTTTGTTTTGAACTTCGTTTTCCTGATAAATAAAAAAATAATATGATAGGAATTAAAAAAGAACATCTGTTCTATTATTGCTTTCCACCTGATTCCACTCAACCTCAATAATATTGTTCTGATAATTGATAAATATGTTTAATAATATTATTATTATTATTGATATAATAGAAGTATTGTTTTAATAATTAATTATTATCATTAATATAATAATAGTATTGTTTGGGTAATCAATAAATATTTTTATTCTCACAAACTCTGTATAATTTATAATGGTGAATGTGAAACAGCTGCATCAAAGAAATTATCTCAAAAACATATGTTTAGGAAAACCTTAGTTTGTTTTGAACTTCGTTTTCCTGATGCAATGTATAAGCCTACACGTGGCATGTATTATTAATTTTTCAGCTAGAACAGTTTTTTGAGACTGCTAAATAAACGTCTACAGTTTTATCAATGCTGTATCGGCAATATGAAAACGCATGCAGTTAATATGTCTTTAAATAAAGGTGTTGATATCTACATGATAATTATTCTCTACCATTCTTACTTAATTAAAATTTCAAAATTATTCAAGCCTTGATAGAAAGATTGACTCACTGTACAGTCAGTCGAAAATTTTAATATTGAAATGAGGGGTATATTGGCAAGCTGAACAAAAAAGTAAGGTCCTATGCACCTTTTTGATAGTATTTCTTCAAATGAAAAATGAGTTTTGTGGGTTGTCAAAACTCCCTCTGAAAAAGACGAACTATTCATTTTATCCTATCTTTTAGTAAAATAACAATGATTTCTGCATTGAATAACATCTATCTTGCCAACAAGAATCGAACTCTTTGTGAATTTAGATATGACCTACACTTTAGATTTATATAATTCTATTGATAAATTCATGGAAATTGAAGTGCTTTTCTTAGTTAGTTGATGAAATTGATTATCAATAGAGAAAATGATTATAATTTTATCAATACAGAATTAGTTGAATGAATTGTCGATGTACTGAGTTCTTGGTCAACAATAATTCAATATTGGTATTTATCCAATCATTTTTTTTTAGAAGTTATTTCATTTGAATTAGAAAATATTTAAAGGCTCCTATCAATTTATCAATCTTAACAATGAATTCTTCAAAACATGAATTTAATCAAATAAAAAATTGCCCATACTCCTGTATTCATGTTCGCATGTTTTCCACTTATGATGGATAGCCAAAATATTGTGGAGCGAGCTGCACGGCGAATTGTAATCGAGGGCTCTGATTGGCTGAAAAGTTCAGCGTTCGGAGTGAGGTGAGGCGAGCAGTTGGAACAGAGGCAAGCGGCACGGCGAATGGTTCGGAGTACGGTTCAGCGAATGATTACAGCTGATTTTTAACATTATGAAACATATGCTCATGTTCGTTGAAAGGCAAGATGTTCGGAGGAATGCACGGTTTGCTGCGCGGTTCGAGGTTCGGTTCGGCATGTGTGGACGCACCTTTAGTTGTTACAGGACATTTATACAGATCACAGGCCAAAGCAACATAATAATCTATCTTTTTCTTCCTTTTCTTCTTTTTCTTCTTCTGCTTCTTTTTCTTCTTCTTCTTCTTCTTCTTCTTCTTCTTCTTCTTCTTCTTCTTCTTCTTCTTCTTCTTCTTCTTCTTCTTCTTCTTCTTCTTCTTCTTCCCCGACAAACCGAAGGCTAAGCCCCGACAAACTGAAATCACACTACAGCCCAAACTACTAAGCCTAAAAACTTGAAATTTCGCACAATTGTTTATTGTAGCCTCAAAACATCCACTACAAAAGGATTTTCAGAAATCTGCCCCCCCCCCTGAGGGAGCTGGGTCCCCCAAAATTTTCACTTTTCAACCGTTCATTGCACAGCAAAGTCATGAGAAACTTTTTCGTTCAGGTACGAAAAAAATCAGATCAGAAAATTCCAATCAGGAGCACAGGGGGTTTCAGGAGAGGGCACTTTTTGAAAATGTTGATGTAAAATCACACTACAGCTCAAACTAATTGGCCTACAGACTTAAAACTCTGCACAAATATTCTTCAAACATGCTAGATGCGCACTAAGAACGGATTATGAGATATTTTGCCTCTAAGGATTTCAAAGGATAAAAAAAGATCCTATTAAGTAAGCTTATGGTAAGGTGAACTCCATATGGAACTGAGATAATTGACACATGGTATTCTAACATATGTAATCATTGGAAAGCTTAAAACAATTTCATCAATTAGCTGATCGGATTGATTTTGTGTTGATTGAGAGCGCGAGCTTACCACGTGTTTGTTCCATCGTTGTATGCTTGGCCAGTTCGGTTTGCGCCTTCTATCAGCTGTATATGGAGTCTCATACACTCCGATTAGAACAGAGCACAAAGGTTTTCTCTGGTTAGGAGTTTGTTGATAATTCTTTTTTCAAATTCAAATTTTTTTATTGCCATCAAAAATAAATTGAAAACTTTCTTAATAGACAACAAGATTACAGAAACAAAATATTAAACATATACCTTCATTTATTCGTAGCACTGCCAGAAAAAGACAAACTTGAGTACTAGCCATGAGTTTATTAAATATAACTTAATATATATATTTTTTGTTAATATTTTGTGAATAAAAATTACGAGTTGATGAGAGATGCGAGTAATTCCTTATATTTGATCCGAATGGTTATTCATAATACAGTAGTCGGGGTACTGCAGTCAAAAAGTTTTTATTCTGTACGGTAGCTAATAAATTTCATACGTATTGATTGTCCATAATGTATCCAGCGTCCATAATGGAAGTAATTGAACTACTCAAAATTAATGGCTTACTGGTCCCTCATAGATTTATATTATTCCTGGTGATTGAGCCTGTCTTTTTCAGCGTTGTCTATTAATTCTTCTTCTTGTAGTTCCTATCCGTTTCGGATGTTGGCAACCAGCATGGCAAGCCTAATTTTGTCCACAGCCATGCGGAAGAGTTCAGCTGATGTTTTTCCCTTCCACTTTCTAAGGTTATGCAGCCAAGATATTCTTCTCCTTCCAGGACCTCTTCTTCCATCGATTTTTCCTTGGATGATTGTCTGTAGTAAAAAGTACCTGGAGTCGTTCCTCATGATGTGGCCCAGATATTGCAGTTTCCGGATCTTGATAGTGTTCATAATTTCCCTTTGTTTATTCATTCTTCTAAGTACCTCTTCATTAGTGACATGTTCAGTCCATGCTATCCTTAGCATTCTTCGATAAAGTCGCATTTCAAAGGCTTCTATTCTCTTGGATATGTTTTCATTGAGTGTCCAAGATTCTGCTCCATACAAGAAAAAAGAAAAGATGTAACATCTCAGAAGTCTCACCTTTGTTTCAAGAGTAAGATCATGGCTTCTGAAGAGTTTACTCATTTTGTTAAAGGCGGCTGTCTATTAATAATAAAGCTTAATTTACAACTAGCTTACCCAGCGAACTTCGTACCGCCAATGTATCTCATGTTACACTTGACTTTATTTGGTGAATCATGAAATTCATCTGACAATCAACATGTTCATTTACATCTCAATACGGACTTCCTATGTGCTTAGTCATGCAGCATTCATTATTTCGAAAACATATGTCTGTAAAATGGATTAATAAATAATTATTATTAGCCCACCTATTAAAATTTCTGTTCAGAAACCATCCCCAATATTCACACAGCATATTCCCAAAGTTTCATGCCGTTATGTCAAGTAGTTTTCAAGTCTACAGGGAACAAACAAACATTCATTTTTTTATAAATATATTTCCATTCAGCTCAAACAAAAGCCTCTCTAAATGAAGGTAGAATGATAAGAATTCAGTTCTGTTGTTTTAACATTTTTTCAAATCACTTTCAAAAAGTTCATGTAGTACCTACTATTGTGTTTGAGACACTTCTTGCGCTATCATAGTTTCATCACTATTCTGTTCCACAGTCCTATCTCTTGCAGTCGTTAACTATATCTATAATAATTATATAAAGTAAAGAGCTGGCTTATGCACGTACGGGATAGGAAAATTATGTTTGACGAATCATCACGTCTGAACTACTGGACTAATTAACTTGAAATTTTGCTTATAGATTCTTAATTAACCAAGGATGGTTATAGGCCTATTCTCAATTCTTCAAAATTTCATTACGTCAAGTTTTCATTTTGTCAAGTTTTAAAATAGATCCTAGCGAAGCACGGGTTCTTGCTAGTAATTTATATAGCTGTCATTACAACTCCTGGAGTATTGCTTATTTTATTTTTATCACAACTCTTTACTTTTATACAAGTATTTTACTACTCCTAACTTCGTTTACATTACATGTTAGATGCATCCCTTAGTACGATTACGAAGTGATTATGTATGTAATATAAAAATTTAGCCGGCCAGATAGCCGAGTTGACTTGGTTTAACTCAATCTAACATAGACGTTGCAACCTTCAGTCTGCTAGTGCTACCTGGTTGCCGATTCGGACCCCACCGAATTCCATCGAATAGGCATGGACTCATAAAGTCCATCGTCTTATAAATCACCCTCGCACTTCCCATTACCCACGCACAAACAAAAATATCATGTGGGCATCATCCGCAATAGAAAAATTGCAGGCATTATCTACTAAAACCTAGTGATACTGTTATAGTGTACTTGTAGTGATAAGAAAGCTACTACATTTCATAGGCATATATTTACATTTATTTATACATATGGCTTTGGTTCTTAACAACACTCATTCTTTTCGTGTAGGATGTACAGCATCATTATGTACATGTACACGTATATCGACATCACAAAGCTTCGCCCCTAGCGAAATAGAATTCCTTGGAAAGGAAGGGAAATTTCATTTTGTTAAAATTGCTACCGCTACCACATGCATATAAAACATTCGAAAATGAAACTAGGTTGAGTCGGAGAATATTGTAAACGCGAATCTTCAATAATTTGAAACTTGGTTGTAGGAAGAAAAAAGCAATACAGAAATAAGAATCTATTTGCTAGCGGTGTGGGTAAAGTTTACCTGGGCAGGACGGCAGGACTGGCGTCGCGGCAAGTATTTTCTTTAGGAGATACAGTTATTTGTTTTTACTGATATAGTTTTGTGTTTATCAGACAGGAACCCGACCACACTCTCCCCCTTCCCTGTAATCGTTGCAAAGCTGACTCCCTTCACTTCCATCCCTTATCCTGGACGGGCGCTTCATCTTTTGGCGGTGGTGGTGGGGGCAACTAAGCCCCCCCCCAAACTCTGTTGCTACGCTTGTTGGCTGTCTGTCTGTCAGAGTCAGTCGCGTCGCAATCGTCGGTGCGGTTGATTGTGTTCTGCGCTGCTCTGCTCTTATCTTACGTCGTCTTCGCTAAGCCGGTCCGGCTCTCTTCAGCAACGCGATAAACTCGTGCTTCTTTCGTGAAAATAACTGCAACATTATTCAGTTGAAAAGTTAGTGATCTTAGGTCTTGACAACTGGACAAACATTACTGCGCTCACAGACTCAACTAACACACAACTTTTTGCGAGGAATGAAATAAAGGTTGGAGTCAAAATTATTATTTTACAGTATTCTCACCCTGACATTCATTTAGTTGTATAAACTGATGTACAAGTTGCTTTTTGTGTAATAAATAGATCAATCAATGTTTTTGCAAAATTGTCAGCCATACTTAAAAATAACCTACATACATTGGGAGTTCTGCACTGCCAAAAAATCTATCAATATAACAATGTTTCATATTGTATAAGGTGATAACAGTACCGTTCGTGATAGCCTAATTTGTTGAATGACCTGCCCCTCACCAACAACCTCAGTGATCGCCCAAAAATAAATTATCATGTCATTATATCTTTGCATGTACAATGTATAGTACAGTTAAAGTGTATTGTGATAGTGAACTTTTTCATGTTTCAAACAAAATTTTCCGATAAAATTAAAGTTAAAGCATTTTTAATAATCTGCTCCATAAACTTGAATTATAAAAAGCTTAATCGGCAAATATTGGTGATAGAATTCGACTTTAGCGGGTTTCTTAAAAACATTTATTAGCTAATAACTTATGAATTTATTTATTTCTCAGATGTTGTAATTTTTTTATTTCAGCAAATAAAACATATTCAAACAAAATTGATTCATTTTTCAGAATTAAACAGATCTGACAAACTCAATCTCCATCAATCTTTGCTAAATGTCACTTATGATGTTACTTGATAGAAGTTCACTACAAAAAGAAACTGGAAAAATTTTGGGCTATTTTCTAGATCAGGATACTAATTAAAAAAAAAAAAATATTCTCTCACAAGTAAGTAATCAGAATAAAAGCCTAAAATTAAACCAATAACAATATTATTTCAAAAACTACCTAAGTTTAGTTTCTCTAATCAAACTGGTGAATGGTTCGATGCGGCTCATTGAAATTTACCAAAGTCAAATTACAAATTCGGTTACGCATTACCAGAGATGAAATATTTCTAAATATACAGGGTGATTCTAAATTATGGTAAAATAATTTAAAACGTGATAGTACAGGTAAAAATAAGAAAAAAAATCTTAAAAGAATTTCACGAAAAATCGTGAAAGATTTCGCCCGGAATTCAGTTCCTCTGATGAAATACACCGATGCTGAATTGTTTGGGGACCAGTTTTTGAAAAACTTATGCTGGATTTATATGGAAAAATATCTGAAAAATTGAATAAAACTAGTCTGGAAGCTGTAGTGTGAGTAGTTTTCGAGAAAAAAGTTGAAATATGCAAAAAATCTAAGTAGAAAAACACAGACTTCTACGTTTGATGCCCAATAACTTTCTTTAATGACCAGTAAACTGATAATTTTTCGCAATAAAAATTGAAGAGAATTTAATTCTGAAAAGAATTATGTAAGCTGTATAAACTAAATTTTGATAAAATTTGAATAAAATGTATTCTTATGTAGTACATTACACCACAAAAATTTGCTGTTTTATGAGGAGAGAACTAGAAACTCATAAGTTGTAGCTGATTGCAAATAAAATATTTGGTTTTTTTAGTTTATTTTTATATGAAAGTAACATATCTAAATGACATCAAACTTATACCAAAAGACTAAAGATGATGTTCAAAGTGTCCTCCTTTGTTCTGAATGCATATGTTATGACGACTTCTCATCGATTGTCGGACCCATTCAAATATTCCAGGAGTCTGCTTTATCATTTCTATTCCGTTCAAAATCCTTAATCGGAGTTCTTCAATGGTATCAATCGGAGTATTGTATACTAAGGTTTTTAAGTGTCCCAAAGATAAAAATCCAAAGGATTTAAGTCTGGTGACTTAGCTGGCCATGGTATTGGCCCACCTCGGCCTATCCATTGATTTGGAAAGCTGTGATTCAGGTGTTCACGAACAGCAACAATGAAGTGTGCTGGAGCTCCATCATGCATAAACCAAATGTTTTGGCGCAACTGAAGAGGTACATCTACAAGTAAGATAAATAGCTCCTCTCTCAAAAAGTTTAAGTAGATTATGCCATTAAGCCTGGGAGGAAGCTCGAACAGAAATAGATGATCTCTTATGATTCCTGCCCAAATGTTTACTGAAAACTGATGTTGTGGACGATTAGGATTGATGGCATGAGGATTCTCATCTGCCCAAATATGTTGGTTGTGGACGTTAACGATAGCTGTTCTTGTAAAGTGTGCCTCGTCGGTAAATAAAACTGTTGTTGAAAAGTTTGGGTTAATAAGTTTTACTCAAAACCATTGGCAAATACCAGCACGGGGAATAAAGTCTCGTGGCAATAGAGTATGATTTTTCTGGAGGTGCTATGGATGTAATTGTTGCTCTTTTAGTATCCTCCAAATAATAGATTGATTGATATTAAACTGCACTGACAATTCTCTCGTGCTCTTCTCTGAATGTTCATAAATTTCATTAAGAACTTGTACTTCTAACTCAACAGTAATAGTAGATCGCATAAATGTGCTCTTTGGATATCAAAGAACCTGTTTCAGACAGACGTTGATGAATAGTGGCAAAAAACCTTGAACTTGAACATACTCGGTTAGGAAAGTTCTCTTGATACAAAAGTCTTGCTTCAGTACTATTACAGTAGTGTCCCATTCCATACATTAAATGCATGACAACTAATTCGGAGTATGAATAATGTCTAAAATTACCTGCCATTTTTTAAAAAGTTAACACTTAACACAAAAGCAAAGTGGAATGGTTACAAATAACTGGTTAATAGATTAAACAAAAACACAGTGCGGTTACAGTAGGCCTAACTTACAGTTTGTTGTTTTGTTCAACAGTGAGCTAAAATATTTCTGAAAACAATTTTCAGCTGATAATTTCTTTTGAATATTTTCTTATTTTAAACTAAATGGATCAGCTGTTTTGGAACAACTGTTATTAAAATCCATGTTTTATTTGCAATCAGCTACAACCTATGAGTTATTAGTTCTCTCCTCATAAAACAGCAAATTTTTGTGGTGTAATGTACTACATAAGAATACATTTTATTCAACTTTTATTTAAATTTAGTTTACACAACTTACATAACTCTTTTCAGAATTCAATTCTCTACAATTTTTATTGCGAAAAATTATCAGTTTACTGGTCATTAAAGAAAGTTATTGGACATCAAACGTAGAAGTCTGTGTTTTTCTACTTAGATCTTTTGCATATTTCAACTTTTTTCTCAAAATTACTCACACTACAGCTTCCAGACTAGTTTTATTCAATTTTTCAGATATTTTTCCATGAAAATCCAGCATAAGTTTTTTAAAAACTAGTCCCCAAACAATTCAGCATCGGTGTATTTCATCAGAGGAACTGAATTCCGGGCGAAATCTTTCACTCTGTACCGCTCGCTAATGAAGCGTTTATGAATATATGTTTATAAGAACTTTTTTTCTTATTTTTAGCTGTACTATCACGTATTAAACTATTCTACCATAATTATGAATCACTCTGTATAAGTATTCTTTCCTCTATGGCATTACTAAGCACAATTGAATCACTGTGTATTGGAAAGTTGATGTTTGCCAGCTCAAGATTTTAAATATTGTATGATGATCGATATTAGTCCAGGCAATGAAAGCTCAAAAAAGGGTATAGAGGGAAAAGTTTGGAAGACAATTTTTGATCCCGCAGTTCTGTTTAGGGTAGTGAGGAGGTAAACATATCAAAAGTGCATATAACATATTTTTGTTATCTTTTATATATTTTGGTTCAGATTCAACTAGAATCATTATAATAAAAAACCTAGTTTACGAACTCTCTCGTCAAAAGCTTTTCAAAATTTTCGGTTTGTATCCACCAAATTCAAAAGTTGTGCAATGCTTAAATAAATTATTGGTGTCTGGGATTGGTTGTATCACTTTAACGGAAAAGAGTTATATATATACTATACATTTATCCAATGGAGATATTTTCACTAAGCTAATAAAAGCGCATAAGAATCATTCCTCAAAAAAGAATCATTTTCATGGATTCTGAGAGAGTCATTTTAGAAGCATTACCCATAATAAACCCATTATCCAAAAACTCATAAACCCATTTAGAATCACGTTTTGTGCCCCGTGAATTTATCTTTTGCTCTACAAACAGCTCACATATCTGTCTTATTATGAAAACTTAATCGAGGCAATTAAATGTTCTTTAAAAAGGTAGAATGGAGATTATCAAAATAAATGTTATGAAGTTGATGGTTTTCTGAATATTGGGCCATATATCAATATTTTGCTTGAGGACTTCCAAAACTGGCATATGGGGAATATGTTAGTTGAGAAATGAATTTAAATCCTACTTCTCAGGAAAAACTGTTTAATGCAAAAAGTTGTGTTTGTGCAGAATTAATTGTTGAAGAGCTGAAGGCAGTTTTGTGTTTCGAAGTTTCTCTCAGACTCAGTTTCAGTAACACATTTGAACTCCAAGAATGCACACCTGAACTATTTTGGCAGAAACTTCACTGTAATGTTGTTGAAATTATGAAATCTATTCAAGCTTGGAAGAAAAAAATGTAGAGCAATTGACAACACAATTTTTGTAGCCCTGAAAAAAATAAATATTGAATGACGTGACTGGCTCAGGACTCGTGTTGAAGTTTACAGGTCGCACCTCAATAATAGCCAATTAAGCAAACACATGATTGGTTGGATTTCATAACGAATTGAAATTGAATCTCTATTTCAAATTGTATTTCTATCCACAAGAAATCGTTTCACAAACAATATCATCCATTAAGCCTACTTCATTACTAAATTGAATTGATTTCATACATGAATACAATTAGTGTCGGGTGAATGAGAACTTTCAATTTCGATATTTGCTGCTTAACTGCAGAGATTAATTTTGGAGAAAATGTTTCATTAACTAGAATTTTATCAGAACCTGACATTTTCATCGGAGTTAAAAATCATATCAGGTGAACATGAATAAAGTGTTAACTCCAATATAATCAATTTTACATGTAATGAATTGAGAATTCAATTAACAAATTGTGTTCATTGCTCTCAGGAAAGAAATGTTCATTACCCTAAGCTATCGTATATTGTTATTGAACGATATTTTATATAAAAAGCCAAAAGTTGAATGGTTCAAACATCAAATGAAAATCATTTGCAATATCACAGCCAACAATAATGTGTACCCTGTATTATATATGTATTTTTATTCTCTGGCCTTTTTTTAGAATATAAAACAAAAATGTTCTCCCATCTTGATTTTGGGTTCCACACTAACGCTTGTATTTTTACAATATTATTATACAATTTTTGAGAAAAAATATATTTTGTTGCACATTTTCAACAACAAATTGATTGAAACACTGCATTATTTCTAGAATTCTTATTTTCTCACCAAACTGTTCATGGTAATTTGGATATTTACACTGCAGAAGAATATTAAAAAAGGTATTTAGGCCATTAGAACTTTCAATGAAAATGTTGTACCGGTATCAGAAGATTGAGACACTCTGAATTTCAAGACTGAATCTGATAGGCTTGTTATCACGATTGTTTTGTAAGCTGACCACATACCATTATACTGACTGCAGACCTACTATTTGACTATTTTACCTTGCGAATGAGACAGAAGGTGTTCCTTCGTTGATCAGTCAGGTATTGGAAATTATAGTTAATTTACCACGTAATTTAAAATGACGCATCTTTCAACAATGAGAAATTTGATTAGATAAAATATAATTAACTCAATGAATTGACAAAACATATTCAATATCAAGTCTTGAAGCCTTATAGCATAGAGAAACATAGCATAAGTAGATATCCAATGGTATAGGGCGTTTATGTCGCAACTTTTACTTTTACCTATCTCAAACCGATTACTGTTGATTATTGTCGAATTTTACTGTTTTGTTTGGGTGAGAGTGTATGAACGGCACAATATGAGAGACTACCAGTGTCATACAGCTTCACGGGAAAGAATTACATGAACTAGCGGCTTGAGATAACAGTAAAAGTTGCGACATAAACGCTCTATACCATGGGATATCTACTTATGCTATTGTTTCTCTATGCTTATAGTGAGTCAAGTGATCTGAAAATCTGGAAGAGGAATCATAACTTGCTTCAAATACCAACCAAACATCACACAAGTTCGAACCCGTAAAATAAACTGTTATTATTTTTCCAAAGGCTCATCGAGTCTAGTAAAGCTCGAGTAAAGCTCGGCTTCTCTTACTGAAGCGCAAAATCTTTCCATTTTTCAAAGCATTTGAAGTAATAATTATTATTAACAGTCTCATCGGATTCAAATTATTGAAAGATATGTTTGAAGTTCTGTCTAGTTTATTCAGTCTTTTATGGTGAAAAAACGTTCTCACGTTGCCCTCACCAGTGGAGGGTTGTCATTAGTGTGCTGCTTATCGGCTGATATCATCTTGCCTGCGGCTCTGTTTTGTTTTACTTCTTATCCCCCAATTAATTCTCGAAAACCAACTACGTAAGCAACCCTCATAAAAATAATTGCTTGATAATTCACAAGTAACTTCCGTTATGTAATATCCATTCTAGAGTTCAACCAGCTTGGTGAACTCGAACCCTGTTCGGCGTTCAACTTCTCTAGAGATGAACACTCTGCCCGCTGCATTTATTGCTACTAAAAGACAAATCTAGAACAAGATTCCGATGAAATAATTATCTGTTGAGCTACTCAATTTACTGTGCTCAATAAAATTTTATCATTGTTGTGCCATAAATACAAATTTTATGTTTGTGTGATGTTTCTATTAAAGTTTTTATTTTCGAATAAAACAAAATTAATCTATTTCCATTTAAGTTTTAATGACTAGGCCTAAACTATATCTTTTGGTTCAAACTGGATGATTCACTGGTTAGAAATGTTACTTATTATTTTGAAATTACTCTCCCATTGGAAAATTTGGATGTTTATAATAATTTATGGAAATTTAGTTTCGAATTTATCCACATTTGTTATAATATTGAATATCGTTTTCTATTTTAGAACACTGATATTATATTCCCTAAGAAATGCCTGGAAAATTTTGATGGAGCTCTAGTTAATAAGCACCTCTCCCAACCACTCAACCGTTTTCATCGACGCTTTTCTGATACATTGATATTCACATGATAGGAGAAATAACAATTATATAACTATTAAGTGTGTGTGTGTGTGTGTGTGTGTGTGTGTGTGTGTGTGTGTGTGTGTGTGTGTGTGTGTGTGTGTGTGTGTGTGTGTGTGTGTGTGTGTGTGTGTGGTGTGTGTGTGTGGTGTGTGTGTGTTGTGTGTGTGTGGTGTGTGTGTGTGTGTGTGTGTGTGTGTGTGTGTGTGTGTGTGTGTGTGTGTGTGTGTGTGTGTGTGTGTGGTGTGTGTGTGTGTGTGTGTGTGTGTGTGTGTGTGTGCGTCTGTGTACACGATATCTCATTTCCCAATTAACGGAATAACTTGAAATTTGGAACTAAAGGACCTTCCCCTATAAGGATCCGACACGAACAATTTCGATCAAATTCAATTAAAGATGGCGGCTAAAATTGAGAAAATGTTGTCAAAAACAGGGTTTTTCGCGATTATCTCAAAAACGGCTCCAACGATTTTGATCTAATTTATACTTAAAATAGTCATTGATAAGCTCTATCAACTGCCACAAGTCTCATATCTGTAAAAGTTCCAGGAGCTCCGCTCCATCTATGCAAAGTTTGATTTTAGATTCTCAAGTATCAGGCTTCAGATACAATTTAAACAAAGAATTCTAAGTGGAAAAGATTAAGCATGAAAATCTCTACAATTAATGATCAGTAACGTTTTCACTTAAAATTGAAAATAAGTTCGAAATTCGAAAAAATGTTATTATTTCAATTGCAAACTGTTGGCAACTGTTGATTCTATTGAATCATTCACTATGAAGAAATAGCAGACTTCGTGTGTCTCCAGTGTTATTGTCTTGTCACCAGCTGTCTTGGATCTCTGAATAGTGTACTGTTATGCGCGGGAACACTAGCGTCAGGTGATAAATTTTCATAACGACAAGGAAAGTTGTGTGAGTGCGCCACACCAAATTTTTGGTATATTGAAACAAGTGTTAGACTAACTGATAATATTATTTTTTATTATGTTAGTTTGTCAAATGAATAAATTGATTGAAAAAATCTTTAATCTGATATTCTGTTATTTTATAATAATTGATTTAATTGTTTCAAACACTTGAATAGGCTATATAAAGGATAGAATCCGGTATTAGAATTGAATAATCTGTGAGAGGGGAGGCCATGGCCATCATGTTTTGAAAATGTTCAGTTTGCTACTAATAAACATAAGTAGTAGGCCTAGTTCAGAAAAATTAAATCTCACTGGAAAATGGTAGGAGTTACTTCCTCTATTCCACGCATGAATTTCTAGAATTGACTGAAATCTCAGTAATCACATTATAGGTTCACAAATATTATTTAATGGATTTAATATTCTGATATATTATTTGAAAATATGTATTCAAATTATGAATGTTTTTTTTAAATGTATTTATTCTGATGTAGTCTGTTTAAAATAAAAAAAAATTCTGAGCTCTCCTTTGTGGCGGGGGGGGGGGGTCATGGCCCCTATTACCGACTCCCCTGGAGCCGCAACTGATTATAATAATGTTAAACGGAATTCCAAATTACGGGGTAGTTGATAGGAATTAATTTGGAATTTCATTTAACATTATTGAATAGATTTCACAGGAAAATCAATCAAGTAAGCTATACAAAGTAATGATGTAGGCCTGTTACATTACGGCGCATTAGCTAACCAGCCGCAATCAGTACGGCGGGTTGCCTACTCTGGCGTCCTTGGGATAGCAACATTACTAAGTTGCTGATCAGGTGCAGGAAGATCTTTGCAAACACTGAACGATTACTCGGAAGCCGATTATTATCTGCTTATAACAATAGTAGTTCTGTGAACAGTAGACCTCACGCAGTATTCTCATCCACAAGTACCTGATTGAAACTATAGACCTTATGGAAATACAGCAATAGAGTGGCTTCTTCACACATCTGTGTAATCACTTGTCAGCTGATTTATGATTAATAATTGACCGAGCGAAGTGAGGTCTAAGATTCAAGTCGACGGTTTCGCATTTCTCTTAATTTTTAAATGTTTGAATGCTTATACGTTTATATGTTGCGCATTTACGGCGAAACGCGGTAATAGATTTTCATGAAATTTGACGGGTATGTTCCTTTTTTAATTGTGCGTCGACGTATATACAAGGTTTTTGAAAATTTTGCATTTCAAGAATAATATAAAAGGAAAAAGGAGCCTCCTTCATACGCCAATATTAGAGTAAAAAACAGACTATAGAATATTATTCATCATAAATCAGCTGACAACTGATTACACAGATGTTTGGAGAAGCCAGTCTATTGCTGTATTTCCATTAGGTCTATAGGTTCAATCAGGTACTTGCAAAGACCTGATATAGAGATATAGACCCACAATGCCTATGCCTCCCCAATGACAGCTCTTACTTGAAATTGAAGGCCGCCATTGGGGTATTTTAGCACGAGATATTATATCTATATATTTGTAATATTATAGATTACAAAGGCATTGGTATGTAATAATCTTATAGGTTGCCCCCTCAATGGCCGATTTCAATTCCATGTACGACACTAGCGCTGCATGTGAGTCTTTGCATCTTTAAGGTATATGGGTACTTGTGGATGAGAATACTGCGTGAGGTCTACTGTTCACAGAACTACTAGTTCTATAGTCTGATTTTTACTCTTATATTGGCGTATGAAGGTGGCTCCTTTTTCCTTTTATATTATTCTTGAAATGCAAAATTTCCAAAAACCTTGTATATACGTACACGCGCAATTAAAAAAGGAACATACCCGTCAAATTTCATGAAAATCTATTACCGCGTTTCACCGTAAATGCGCAACATATAAAAATATGAACATTCAAACATTCAAACATTTAACCATTAAGAGAAATGCAAAACCGTCGACTTGAATCTTAGACCTCACTTCGCTCGGTCAAATAGAATCTATAACATCACAATGAATCGATGAAATCATGATGGTCATATAATATATGGTGTATTAACAATGTAGATTAGACATTCGATTATATGTACTGTATGCATTTGATAGAAGGAGCAATCTGGAATTGCTCCAGAAATGAACACATCCATGTAGGACTATCTCTTCTGAGTAGACTATAATGGTATACCAAATTTATTCTTTCATTGTATTGGAAAGTACTCATACAATGCAATGAGAATGCTTGCGATATTCTGCTCGATACAATTCATGGTCAATGATTGATATTGACTATTGGAAATGGTTTATGAAAATGACTCAACCTTGAAATTGGAATTTTTTTAATTCGACATCTAATAACAGGGTTCAGGAATGAATATAGGAAAAACTCGTATATTCAAAGATAGCTGGAACTTCTGAAAGTTTGATTCATTGTTGATGACAATGAGATATTGTCTTCTTTATAAATTTGAACATTAGACGTAATGGATTGGCCTCACAGAGTATATTGTTCAAATAAATTCTTGGTAAATGAAATCGTTCCAATAATTAATTATTCGCTGGAATCCCTGGCAGAGCAGGGGAGGATATAATAAAATTTGATGAACTTTAGTCATTATTAATAAACTCTTCATCATTTTCAGTATGACATTACGTGCTCAGAATTGAAGACGCACTGTGAAAGTAACGAACGTCGTTTTATAAACTGTTCATATGAGAGCTATTTAAGAAAATTTAAGACTGTCTGTTTCCAATCTTATGCAGGGTTGAGGTATTCTCACAGAACCGTTAGCGATGGAAATACTCCATTCCATAGTATTTGGTAATATTTCAATCTTACATTCCTTTATCCTGCGAAACTCTACCTTCATTGTATTATCATTCATCCCATCATCATCACCTAGGCTTAAAATACTTCTAGGAAGTCGCCTTTGTAAAATAATGAATGAATGAAATGACTTCACGTAAAACGATCGTCTCGTTGGTGAAGAGGGGGCATAATTTGCGTGGAATGATCAGTTCCAATCAAGCCGCACCAGGAACCATATTAAAATCAAGAAGTCACTTCCAGTCTCTCGATTGTGAATTATTTGTGGATAAGTTTGCTTTGAGAGTGATAAAAAGGAATCGATTGAAGTCTATATTTCTCCGTGGGATATGTTGAAGTAGTTTATTAATAATTTGAAGTGAATGTGTCAATGTTCACATAATTCAGTGAGATAATCAAAAATAGTGTAGTGCGAAATTTCAATTGTTATAAATAAACTGTTCATTGTTCCATCAACACTTCCAAATTTCTTTTCGAGATCCTATCTTTATTTTTTCCTATCAGAAATCAAAAACGAAATCGAAGGGTAATTTGAATGAATATTATACAAACATTTGTACGTTTCACTTCGAGAGCCTCACAACAGAAACGAATTCATACTTCCACCATCTCTTAGTTTTGCTATGAATATTTGTTCTTATTTGTTCATTTGCATGAATAAGAATGAATAGGAGTGTATAAGAGTGTTTAAAACTTTACAAGCATGGAATTAATTATGAGAGAAGTCAAGCTACTTGTATCTTTATAAGGCAAAATTGAATGTGAAAAATTTACATGGTTCAGGTGAAATTCAAAGGAATGAAAAACGCTTCAAGACGAGAGGAAAGCCTTCTGCTTAGGATGTCTCACGTAGTCTGTAGCAGAGCTAATAAAGTCAGTACGTGGCTTGTGAGCTGTGATGGCGATATTTTGTATCGCGAGCTTGCATGTAGGTTTTCTCTACAAACTCTTCCTTCTTGTACTTTGAAGAGGGAATCTTGAAAGAAATATCATGTCTCAATGTTCAGCATATCATACACCCTATGACAATTTAATAAACCTCATGAAACAAAAAGCTGAGCCAACACTGAGATTATGTAATTTCAGTTTTGGAAAGTGATAAAATTCAGTTTCAATACGATTTATGATCATCAGTTGATTCTCTTATCAATGTCAACCAATTACCAATGAAGACGCGTGACTCATCCAAGACGTTCACTTGGATTTTTATTCAATAGATAATATTATTGATATTACTAATGCTGTCACATTGCACAGATCTGTAAATGACAAGTCAATTTAAGTTGAAGTGAGACATTAATTCTACGATATTTTAATTTAGTTAGAAGTATTCACATGATAGAATGCATGATAGCCTACTCATGAGATTCTTCCAGTATGTCATGAAAGAACATACTGTAATTGTATTCCAACGACAAACTTGAGCCTCAGTAGGATAGCAAGTTTTTCAGATGTTCAAATCTTGTGCAATAAAGATTGGTAGTTTTTTCCTCCTTATTCCCTCTTCTCTTAACGTTCGTTAGTAAAAAGATCAAGGAATTATTAAATTATCATTTCTTTGATTATCCATGAATGAAAGTGAAATTTCAATTTCATATCCCTCAATTCCATAGTGGTTGTGTGATGTCTGAAAATATATATCTAAACTGTGCATACTGTATAGCCTTCATGTTGTTTATAGAGTAGGCTGTGCTGGGAATATAGATTGCACTCATTGTGACACCTGAATAGTATTGTATAGGCTACTAGTAGCGGTTTCATTGCAGCTAGTTATTTTCTGAGAAAATATTTCACCGCTGAGTCTCCACTACCAATGTTTCTAGCGCTATGAATATTCATGTTATTTACTCGCTGCTTTCATTTACACCAGTCTATTCTCTGTAATTGCTCAATCAAGCGCTCACTTCATTTCGGATAACAGCCAACGCTCAACCAACACCAACCAAGACTTCAAATATCACACATAAATTCTTATTTCAATTACTTAATCGAATTCAAATTTATACGAACCTCTCATCTCTATTTCATCAAGTGTACACATTTTTCATGTTCAACTTTTGATAAGTGATTTTGATAGATAGAGTAGCACAGTATTCTTTTTAACCAAGTAGGCTAGAATAAAAATAACTCGTTTCCAAACTTCAGCTTCAGTCGATAATTCATTCTTTGCTACGATGATAGGCCTACGTGAGAATAGAATTTGTACAACTTGTTCGTAGAGATAATAGAACATTGTGAATCAGTTCTGGAAAAAGCTAGAGTGTCGGAAATGCCATCTTTTATGTTTAATATGATTACTGAAGAAGTCATCCACACCCTCATAATATTTATCCACTTCAAGCTTTTCTTTTCAAACATTCTAATAAGGTACTGTGATATATGAATAGTTTTGCTAGTTCACAATCCACCAAGTGTTCTAGTGTGCTTTTCATCAAGTCTTAGTGTATGTTTTCTACCGGGGATCACATCTGGAAGAGTTGACTGTTCAATAAGAAAATTGACTGAATCCACATGCCTCTGGCCTTCTACGCAGATTTCATTGAACTCGGTATTTCGAGCTTATGCAACGAAAGATAAACATTAATATTACTGAACGTAGATGTAAGTAAGAACTTTTCCATCTTGAAATCAGTAGAGAACTTATAAAAAAATGCTTGATTTATTAGTCTCTGTGACTTTATTTTATAATGCTCGTAGTCACATGAATGATTTATGTCATAAACCATGTTTCTGTCATATTCATCAGTTTCGAATTCGACTCTTGAACCATGCCTGTCATTCTAATAACTTGTGTCACAAATAACTTGATTACTTGAAATAACTGATAACTTAATTTATAATAGATGAATATACTAATTTATAGTTTTGAACGTTAATTACACAGAATGTGTGCTTAAATACGGTATTTTCAAGTTGTGTTTCATGAGAATATTCTGGAGATTTAATAAAATAGGAGTAATTGAAATAAATTTGAAACTCTGATCGATGATTTATACTCTATTTACTTGGTCTTTTGACTAGCTGAGAATATGAATATTTACTTATGAAATTGGTAACTTTTCCATGAATTCTTGCAATCAATACAGGCATCGTTTGTTCAAGAATGTATTTTACTAGCGAAACACAATACATCGTAAAACATTAAATCTTATTATTCTTCTTCTAATGAGATAAGAATTTCCAACGTGCATTCCAAATGATCTAGCTGAATGTCTGAATTAAATATAGAATTGGAGGGGGAGTCACATTTAAATAAGTTTTATATGTTTACTGATGAAATTCCCTTTGTAGCATTGTGAAAGATACAAAAAGAATAGTACACTTTCCAATGGAACATCATACACCTTATCAAGTATCTATGGGGAAAAATAGGTTTCATCACTTTCAAATTCTTTTAAGTTTGACAAACGCCAATCAATAGCAAATCATTGTGTAATACCTGTAGGCAAACTGAAACAATTAATTAGAACACACCTTTTTTAGTCAGCAGTAAGGAGCTCGTGTTAAATCTCAGCAAAACTACAAATAAAACAAGATTTCAGTGTTTTATGTATCGTGTTGATCAGATAGAAAAATTGTTTCTCATCATGGTTTTACATCATGAATTTCAAATGTTATTTTGGTAGGTAAAATCGACCTCGCAATTTCCATTTGCTCGCCAAAAATAATTGTACTGCAGACGAATAGATGACACGACTGAACATTTCCAATCTGAAACTTCGATAGTCTATTTCTCTAGTTTCCACGGCAGATACTTTTTTGTCCCTTTCAACGAGCTTTATCGATGGAGATATTTTCTGACAAAAGCTGTAAAATATTAGTGGAGATGGTTACGATGTATTTCTGAATCAACCTTCTCTCCAAGTGCTAATAAGGCCAACCGAATGAATCTATTGCAAAAATATTTATTCAAAATTTCCCTATTAAAATGTAGGATGTTGGGCGTTATTGATGGAGCTTCATGAGCTACTGCTAATTTAAATTTCTCCGAACTCAATATTGAAGAGAGGAGGGTTTGGATGTTCACATAGTCTCACATATCTCCAATATTATGTATTTATTTGCTCATTACTGAACTTCGCATTTGGTTTCATATTTTTTATTCATTCAATACCATATACTAAGATTGAGAACTTATATTTCTTATGGATCGCATATTTCTGATTGCTGAGGTTGATTATCAAATTCAATCGCATCCATAAATGATAATGGGAATAAACTCACTTATCGAATTAGCACGATAAATAATGAATATCATTCCACTTTTGAAGACATAAGACAAAGGCCTAGTCGTTATCTCGTGGAGAAGAGAACTTTCTCAGCATACTACTCAACAATCTGGAACTAATTTTAGTTGAAACTTTAATCCTATACACTCATCATTTCGTCATAAGAACTACTATGAAAATAGAAGAATAGAATGTGCTTCCTTTTATGAAAGGAAATAACTATTTCTGCTCATTTATTTATTGACTTTACTTCTAATGGTACAACACCAATTTTACAAGAAAAATAAAACAGATACATGCCGAAAAGTTGACACTGTTTCCGTGATAAAAAAGTTACCTTCTCCTCCAATCTGAAATTTTACCCGATTGAATGACCCCCAGTCATTTCATCGAGAGGATGATAATCAGAAGATGTGTTTAAAAGGAAATAAAACAAATTTGGGAAAATCTGATGCGTGATGTTCATGAAATGTATTAATAAATATAGCTCGGTAGGCTCTGCTTGAATTGTTATTCCTATCTGTGTTGATAGTTTTATACAGTTTGTTTGCTCAGTTAAGCTAAGAGAGAAAGAGAGAGAGAGTGTGTGTGTGAGAGAGAGAGAGAGAGAGAGAGAGAGAGAGCACTAAGATTTATGTATTCATTTTTGTACATTCTCAAGTAGAAAGCTGGAATTATTAATTTGATAAGCTTGGTTGATTTGCTACCTGTGAGGGATCAAGTAGCGGCTTCGTAAATCTGGAGTGCGGTATGAGGTATGATAGAAACAACTGTTGCCACGATAAAAAGAAGGAATCCCCTAAAACTGTCACTATTATCCCACTCGACTTGATTTATCCTCGTTTCATGTTTGGGGGCGTGTCTGCCAACGGCTAACTTCTGTAACAATGTTTATTTCCATGTTCGTGCAACGATCTTGGATTTATCGTTTCTTTTCTGGCCGAATAGAAATGAATTGCTCATGCACACTTTTCCACAAAATGTTCTTAGTAATAATTATTGGTCGATTCGATACACAATTTTCAACGACTGCGGCTGGTAGATTGAATAATGCTGAATAGCAGAAGTGAGCGAGGTATTGGAACAAGGTCAGGAACAATTGTATGGACATCAATACTCATGTCATTATGCTAAAAATAAATGTGAGGGTTAGCCGGTTAGGGCCATACTATAGCCTACCGTACTTTGAATATGCCAAGGCTGAGACGTAGCCTATTTTGAAAAGAATATCTGTGGGAAAGCTATAAATGTCCATGAAACTATTGCGATAATGTTGACGATTAATAATGCATTTTATTGTATTCTTCTGTTTGCATCACTAGAAATTCAAAAGTATTTCACAGTTCAGCTTTGATTCTTGTAGTATTTTTATTATATTTTTTATCAGGTTCTACAGTGCAGTGCAGTATACTTTTGATAGTTATTTTGCAGGCTTATACTGCTTTCCACTCTATAGTGAGGGTGGAAAAATAAAAAAGAGAATAATAATAAAAAATGAAAAAAATTATAATGAGAATATTGTGGAATAAAAAAATAGAAGGAATATTGAAAGAGAGCTTTCTCGATCATAATATTATTATCATCATGATTGTTCTTCCAAAAGTTAAGTGAAGGAGCTAATTAGGAGGTGTTAAGTTTTAAAACGGACAGAGAGGTCAACGTAACATTTAGAGTATTGAAAGGTATATTGATTTGACGTTTTGACTGAGCATGATTTTCCGTGTCTAAGCTCGTCAATCTGTTTCACGTTTCAAGTTATTTCCGACATCTTTTAAAGCAGCAACTGATCACATCACGCTACTTGACAAGTTGGTAATGAAAAACGCTCTCGAAAAATTCTTAGCCGAGAGAGACAAGCCTAATGAATTCGATTATCCTACAGACGAGTCTTGACAGTTTTAGGGGAGAAAGTTTGTGAATATTATAATTATTATAAACTGGTTCAATACAATGATACTGTCAATGTAGTCAGTAATAGAGGCATAGACGAAAACATATCTAGATAATGAATAAACAACTGTATTATACATTTTTCTTAAGAGACTGATATGCTCTATTCTTTCGTGTCTGGGGGCATACAGAGCCAGATACTATTTCAAAATTCAGCCGCAGAAACTGCTTTGTCATTTCCTAAAATAAGATCCTCCATCGTGCAATGTATTTGTATACTCGTTCCTCGCACACAAGCTTTGCCCATGTGTGTGACCTTCTTCAAGTTTTGTATGTTTTTATTGTTTGTACTTTTCTAAGAAGAAGAACAAAGATAATTTCTATTTCCATATTTGGACAGGTCATGAGGTGTTCATAATTTTGAGTCATTCCACATTCGCACATTGAATCAATCCTCACTATAACCACATCTCACAAGCTCCGACCTGCATCCACTGACACCTGTTCTTAAACGATTCAAGGACTCCCACGTAGTGTATGGCAGATGGAAACCAGCAGCCCATTTCTCTTTGAGTTCCATGATGGGTTCAGGAGCTTCCCTACTTCACAAAGCAAGTCGCCGAACTTCTGGTTTTATCATCAGCTCACTAGTTGTTTTAATAAAACTTTGCCGGGATTTCGAACTCTGTTGTTGCTGTTTGTGGTTGTGCAATGGGTGACGTGAGTCATTCTTCTGTTTCTTTCTCTCAATTTGAGCAGCCATACCCCTCCTAATTGAAGGTGGAGCTATACCAACTATGGGATATATTTTATTCACGGAGTAGGTCTTAAACATCCTGATATCAATCGGGCAGTCTCATTGAGTGAGACTTCAACTCGTTTGACATGAGCTGAGTTTCTCCATTCTGCTGCTGAGAAACTGAGTGCAAGTTCTGAAGTGAGGAGAACCTGTGGATGTGCTCCCCAACATGATCCAGTAAGTTTTCTCATTATGCTGTTCCTGGAATGTACTTTCTTTCTTGTGTAATTGCATTGCTGTTTGAAGGTGAGAGATCTGTCCAACTTAACGCCAATATACCTTGATGAATTATTACAGTGTTCCAGATTCTCACCTTCCTTCCAGTCTTCTGTGGGCCTGTCGGTTTTTAAGGTGGAAAGCACAGAAATATGATTCACTGGTATTTGGCTTGGGAGAATCATTCCCATAGCACACTCCGCATAGATGAATTTGTTATAAGTGTATGAGTTGATAGGCTGGTCGTTGGTGTGGATGTTGAAGAGGAGGGGAGCGAGCACACTTCCCTGTGTCAAGCCATTTTTCTGAAGTCTCTACCGACTTTTTCTATCTTGAAGCACAACAAAGAATCGCCTTTTTCGCCTATTCTGTGTTATTGGTTTGTCTACAGTCCCCTTATACAGTCTTTCCCTATCTTATGCACAGTGCGACTGTCGCGACTAAATGGCACCTAAAGACTGAACCATTGTTTGGTTGAAACTGCAACTCAGTGAAGTGATAGGGGAAAGTTTTGGAATGCATAGGTGACTCATCCCCTGACACCAACCCATTGAATAGTTTTGCGCAGCAACAAAACTGACACTGTTGTACTTTCTACAACAGCGCGACTAGCGGAAGGTTAATGCTGGTCAATAACTACGGCAGTCATTTTTGTTGTTGTCACAAATCCGGTATATAGGAGGTCCTGGTCGCACCAATTATAAAAATTGTTATTCAGGATAAGTGATTAGCATGATAAGCTGATTCAAGATCAAGTTGGAACAGGCCTCTTACATATATTAGATATACAGTATTTATGTTGAAATGTTTATGAATTTATTAAAAATACAATGTATATAATGTAATGTATTAGATGGTTGGCAGGACTGTACTGCCCGGTTTGTATTCTCTGTATTACTACTCCGTATTTATTTAGAATTTCAACTATTTAACCGAAAAATTAATAGAATTGGTAGTTTTAGACGTGAGTAATAGTTGTTAGAAGTGAGTTGAAGCAGTAAGTTACCTGGATTTCCAAGTGTTTTTATCACAGTGTGTTTCGGGAGATTTGCCTATTTCTGTACAGGTTAGTTTTGCGAGTTCACTGTATTGAGAAACTGTTAAAAACTCTAAGCTGAGAAAATAGTGTGTACAAGCACAGTACTGTATTGAAGTTGTTATTGCCATCGTAAAGACTCAGTAAGCGACTTGTTGATTAGATAACATTGTGTTTCGGACTTTGTATTTTGCGACTCAGCGATCAGCTGCTTTTGGAACACCGGTAACTTTTGTTTACCTGCGTAACCTAGCAACGCTCTGCTTGCAGACCAATCAACGATCGAGACGGTAGGGTCTGCTGGCGGTTTTGTTTTGAATTGCTGTACTCTCCACTTGACGCTGTTTTTACGAAGGTTTCTGATAGTTTTTATTCTGCTTGTCTCACCAAATGTAATAATATGAACTCGGCAATAAAGCAATGCAAAACGGCAAAAGGTATTCCGGCTATATTATACAAAGGTATTAAATTTGGAAAGGACTCACACACTGTAAAAGGTGATATTACGTGGAAATGCTTGAAAAAGAACTGTACTTTTACGATAAAAACTAGTTCGGATACTTCTGTGATTCATAGTTTAACGGGTCAACATTCGCATGAAACAGTGTCATATACCGAAAATGATTCTGCTCCCAGCTTAGAACAGGAGAATGAACATTTAAAGGCGCGAATCAAAGTTTTGGAAGAACAATGGAATGCCGCAATTAATCGGTCTATGGATCTTGATATTCGCCTCATGGAATTATCATCTTGTGAGTCGCGAATGAATGATAAAACTGAAAATGTGGATAATTTCACACACGTAAATCCACTTATAGATCGATTGAGCCAGTTTCTTAGAACGGAACTCCTTTCGGATGCGGACATTGACTGTTTTTGTAGTTATTTAATTGATTCGTTTCCAGGAAATTATGTGGTCCTACCAGCAGTAACAGCAATGATTATCAATGACGCGGAAGCTGATTTATCATTCTTAAGAAATAATGTAAAAGAAAATAATTTCACTGCTTTCGTGATAAATGACGGTCGGCAGGAAGAAGCAAATGACGGCTGGTGTGGTTCTCATTGGAGTGTTGTTGTTTATGATTCTTTACACTGTAAATTTTATATTCTGGACTCAATGAACAAATGTAATGAGAGATTTTCCATGTCTCTGATAAGAAGAGTTAGCTCAATCCTAACCTACAAGAAGATAATTACCCTTCCATGTCCTCAACAGACTAATAACTACGATTGCGGTGTTTTTTCAATGTATTTTTTGGAAGAAGTATTTAAATATAGGAAAATGTGTAGTTCAACCTGTCTCGAGGATGGTCTCTCTCTTAATACAAACTTTGATGCTACGGTATATAGGTGGAAGATTCTGTGTAAAGTTTGTAATTTTCTAAAACCCAAATCTTGTGATTTGTTAGTCTCTAATGATTCTCCATGCAGTAAGAACATATCATATCCTAGCTCTAAACAGATAACGATTTCCAAGACTAGTGATATTTCTCTGGGAACTGAACTTAAAAAGTCAGCTAGCATGAAACCATTAAAAAACGTAGTCAGAATCTTTGGCGACAGTCATGGTCGTGATTTAGTAGATAATTTGAATAGATCTGAACTTGAAAAGACAACTAGTGGTTTTATCATGCCAAGTGCCAAATTCAACCCCATAGTAAATAATATTAAGAGTGGTACTAGAGATCTATCCAATAATGATCATGTGGTCATTGTTGGAGGAGCGAATGATGTATACTGTAATCAAGCTGGTAGTTTTCTAAAAAGCATGGTTTCTCTACTTCAGGTGCTAAATTTTACAAATGTATTAATTTCTACAATACCAATAAGATATGATTTACCGGAGTGGTCATGTGTTAACGAAGAGATTAGAAAAACTAACAGTAGAATAAAACAGTATTGTGGAAGGATGCAAAATGTTAAGGTAATAGATCTTACTGATCTTAAAAGAGAGCATTTTACTAGGCATGGGCTACACCTGAACTGGAGAGGCAAGAAGAGGATGACTGATAAAATCAAAACAATATTAGATGAAAAGGGTAATAATACAGTTATCGAGCTTCAATATGACCTGAGTCATCGGGGAAACTAATTAGTGGTCCTGTTCATATAGGTAGAAACACAACGATCCTAGAATATACTAGAAAACAGGACCGTAGCTCTGATTTGAAGGTTTGCGCTCTAAATATTCAATCTCTGAGAAATAAGTTACTTGAACTTGAGACTATTTTGAGTCGTAATGAGTTTGATGTCATTTGCTTGAGTGAGCACTGGTTACGTGAGGAAGAGATTAATTTTTATGTCCCTCAAAACTTCAAACTAGCTGGTTTTTACTGTCGACCGACTCCATATGGTGGTTCTTTAATATTTGTGAGAGAAGGAATTGATTTTAATATTATTGACATTACCTCTTACTGTTATGAGGGTTCTTGTGAGGCAACAGCTGTTAGGATTGGTAGATTAAATACTCTAGTAATTAGTATTTACCGCACTCCTGGCTCCCGTTTCAGAGATTTTATGGTTAATTTGGAACAATTACTGGAATATGTAACAAGTAAGGTAAATGGCTTTAAATTCTTGATACTAGCAGGTGATCTAAACGTAGACATTCTTAAAAATTTTGAACCAGACACACAAGAATTTTTGAATTTATTGAGATCTTTCAACCTTTACTGTACGAATTACTCTCCAACTAGGTATGAGTCATGTCTTGATAATGTAATTACAAATATATCTGCGGATTATTTTAGAGTAACGCTTTTAGAACAAGGTTTAATATCTGACCATTCTGGTGTTTGTGTTTCGTTTGATCTAGAAAGAAAGTCATCTTCAAAAATCTCTAATGAATGTAATAAATTAAATAGAGACATGACTATAAGACTTCTTACCAAGAAAAGATTGCTACATTTGAGAAAGTCTCTTATGAATATTTGTTGGGAGAAAATTTATAAAACTGACAATAATGTTGATATGGCAGTTAATAGTTTCTTAAATATCATAGTTGAATCCTTAAATCGCTCCTGCCCTAGAGTTTTGGTGAAAAATAAAAGTAAAAAACAATCCTCTTCAAAATGGCTCTCACCTGAACTGGAAAAATTACACATTCTATTATTGATTTCTTACAGTAGATTCAAGAATACACTTAGTGAATATGATAAAGAAGTCTATAAAAATATAAGAAAGCACTACCGATTCAAGTTGAAACAAGCGAAAATAAAGGTAAATAGTGAATTTATTGCAAATGCTAATAATAGGTGTAAGGCTGCTTGGTCAATAGTCAAGAGAGAATCTAATCTCATGCCTGCTTGTAAAAAACCAATACCAATCTCTCCAAATGTATTGAATGAGCTCTTTGTTAATGTACCAACCAGAAGGTTGGATGATAGACAGGACCAAATTGATACGTCATTTCAAAATTTTCTGATTAATGCTCCAAAGCCTTCACACAATTTTAAACTTAAGACAATTGATAAGTTAACCGTTAAATCCATCGTTAATGGAATGAGTAATTCTCGTAGTGAGGATGTGTTTGGAATGTCTAATTACTTGATCAAAGAAATAATTGACTCAACCTTGCTTCCTCTAACATATATTATAAATCTTATTATTGTCATGGGCTACTTTCCGGATTGTTTGAAAGTGTCCAGTGTTACACCTGTTTTGAAAAAAGGAGATCCAAAAAATCCTGAAAATTACAGACCAATTGCTCTTGTGCCTATCATCAGTAAAATAATAGAATTTGGTCTGCTAATGCAACTCTATGAATATTTCATTTTCAATGGCTTATTATATCCCCATCAATATGGCTTTAGACCAGGTCACTCTACAATAGACGCTGTTGAGAAAATTGTAGACTTTGTACATCAATGTTTTGAAAATAAATGTGCAGTAGGGGCAACCCTATTAGACCTTAGCAGAGCATTTGAGAGAGTTTCACATGTGATTCTCTTCAAAAAACTGGAACATTATGGTATAGTAGATAGAGAGTTAAAGCTATTGAAAGGTTATTTGGTTGGCAGAAAACAAATGGTAAAGTGTGCAGGTAAATGCTCTGATGTATTGAACATAAATACAGGTGTACCTCAAGGATCGGTCCTTGGGCCTTTCCTTTTTCTGGTTTTCGTGAATGATTTCAGTTTCAATATACCAGGTCTTTCTGTATTGTATGCTGATGACACCTCAATAATCCAATCAGATGCTGAAATCGAAAAACTTCAGGATAAACTTGACATTTCCTTGAATCAGGCAAAATCATGGTATTTATCTAATGACCTAGAATTAAATGAGCAGAAAACAGAGAAAATAACATTTACATTAGGGCATACTCTGAACCACAATAATCTTAAGCCTGTCAAATTACTAGGTGTAATATTGGATGGTAAACTCTGTTGGGAGGAACATGTGAATAGTCTCTGTAAAAAACTTTCAAGGGTAACATACCTCCTCAAGAGATTAAATAGTTCTGTTAATCTGCAAGTATTGTTGATGACCTATCACGGACTTTTCCATTCTCATCTTAGTTATGGGATAAGAATGTGGGGCAATTGCCCAACACATAAAAAAGTTTTCATATGGCAGAAAAGGGCAGTTAGAGCTATTTTGAACCTTTCCCCAAGAGAAACTTGCAAGCCTC
Source organism: Nilaparvata lugens (assembly GCF_014356525.2). NCBI lineage: Eukaryota > Metazoa > Arthropoda > Insecta > Hemiptera > Delphacidae > Nilaparvata > Nilaparvata lugens. Next base: position 39,093,580 of record NC_052508.1, read on the forward strand.
ACTTCATCAAACTGGGTATACTGACTCTGCCATCTCTATATATATATTCCAATTTGATAAGTGTAAAGAAGAATTCTAACAACTTTCACAAACATAATGAATATCATGCTTACAATACTAGGAATAGGGAAAAAATTATGAAACCAAATCTCAGATTGAGTAAGAGCATGAAAAGCTACCCCTATTTACAGTTGTTATTTTACAATAAACTACCAATTGAAGTTAAGAACCTGCCTCAAGAAAAATTTAAAGTTGCCATTTCACAAATGCTAAAAGAAAAGGCTTACTACTCTACTGAAGAGTTTTTAATTGATAGCATATAACGTTTTCTACTTAGAATAAAAATGTAACTTACATTGTAAGAATAGTATTGTGATTACTATGTTATGACTTTATATAGTAGTACTAGTTGTAGTGTTAGTCTTTGTGTTTCTCTTTTAATATATTACGAATTGCTATTTATCTATATGCTGTGTAAATGTAATGTTTCGAAATATTTTGCTATACCTACTGATGTTATTGAAAATGTTCATTCAAGTTTTATTAAGAATAAGATGTTGACGAAAAATGTATTTATGCTAGTGACTTACATCATGTAATCTTGAACTTTTGACGAGGCCTGAAATGTACTGTACAAATGTATTTATTGGTCAATAAAACAAATTTATTTATTTATTATTATTATTTATTAAATACATAAATGTATCTATGTTGAATACAGTATTTATGTTGTCTCTTATACAATCAATTATAAGAGACGTGTGTCAGTAGTACTTTACACAATACGAGTAATGAATAATTGTAAGATTTGACGTAATGAAGGATTTTATCGTATGTAAGGATTATCACCATTATCATTGTTGTTTCTCTCAGATAGATCTTGGGTTTGGCTGTAGGTCAGAATCTATCTTGATGATCAATTCACGCTATATTTCCTGTTTGGACTATGAGGTTTCATGGAACTTGAAAGCTTGACAAAATTTGGAGCATAGTAGGTTTATGATATAAAAATTCGATTGCACTAGGTCTGATCCCTGGGAAAACTCGCTCAAGGACATGAAAAGGATAATAACTATTCATTCTTGGAAAAACACATGATACTTTCGTCGTCTGATGATAACGGAAGATGTGAGTGCCTGTGTGGGAGAGACAGAATAATAATCACCTGTTGATCTATTACAATCAGCGGATCTCATGAGTAGTATTATCTGGCAATTATAGATAAACCAACTTGATCAACCTTATCTGATTTGTTAACATGACCAACGATATGATTTTATTCAAGATCCATTTTTTCATTCAAATTAAAGGACCTATATCAAAATGTTCAAAGTTAATCATTATTCTACAGTTTTAAGTGATTAGTGAGTGCTATTTTGGTATTAAATTTGGTTTGTAAGAAATCTAAATTCGATCTTTCCTGTTTTCAAATGCTTGGACTGAAAATTTGAATTCAAAAGTGTATGTAACATAACCTACTTTTTGGACTATCGTATTTATAGTGTATACTAACTTCAAAACTCGGGGAAGAAACAGTTTTGGGCCGTACTTGTTGGTCCTTCTCCAATCAATCAATCATTTGGTAGAGAGTTAGTGGGGAGGATATTTTTAATATTCTTCCCAAAGAATGGACATTGATATGTCCAAAGCTCCGCCAATTTATTTAGATGCATAACAATATGATTATTATCTATAGTTATTATATTACAAATTGCTTTTTCATATCATATACAGTTCAATAGTTATTTTCTTAGTCTATATTATGTAAATTCATCTATAATTTTGCTGTATTGTAAGCTATTGTATATAAGTGTATAAGCCAGTATATATTGTAATCTACATAAATAAAGTACTCAATCAATCAATCAATCAATCAATCAATCAATCAATCAATTGAAAGAATTGTGTTCTGTGTATCGATGACAAATAAAAATAAACTATGCTTCTATGCTTAGAAGTAATCCGGAGCGAAGCTCGGTGCCCCGACATTTGTATTGGAGAGGACAAAAATTAAATACAGATTACTCGATCTAATGTAGAAAACATCATAGTCAACTTTCACAATGAAATACAAATTTAGAAATCTGAGGCCCACATTATGCACCATGTAAGATTAAACAGAGAAAAATCAGCTGATCGTTTAAACACGGAATGTTACATATTAGAATGAATGCGACCATATCAACATGTAATAGTGGTTCAACGTTCAAAAAACGTCATGCAGAAAATAAGACTGTTCTATCGGCTTGTGTTCAACACTCTTTTGGTTGATATCTACTTCCTTGCTATTCCCCTTTCCTCATGCTTCCTTTCTCAGCCAATCAAAAGCTTCCAGTAAGTTGTCGGATAGTTATTGGAAAAATATTTTTGCTTCTCCTCTGTTCAACGTGATTCAGGGCGTGTCAAACTATCTGCCAATCAGACGCTACTAATAAATTGTGGGCAAGCTATTATTGTCGAAAGCTGTTATTCCTCCTCCCCTTGGTGTGCTTCAGTGCGTGGCTTGTATCGCCGAATCAGAAGTTCCCATTTTTACTTCTTTTGTAGCAGTGTGTAAATAAGCTGATCTGTCCAATCTTTGTTTGAATTCGCCAATTAAAGTAGAGAAGGAGGATATAAACCTCTGTAGAATGTGGTTGACAATGTCATTTGTTCATTTATTATTTTACAAAGGCGATTTTCTAGAAGTATTTTAAGCCTAGGTGATGATGATGGGATGAATGATAATGCAATGAAGGTAAAGTTATGAATGAATAAAAATTATAGGTTATGCTATTCACTTGAATTGATTTGATTAGTTTATTAGATTACTACATATCAAGCCCCAATAGGTTCATTGAATGTGATTCTTTTTATATAATAAATCTTTTTCTTCGATATTTTACTCACCTAAGACTTGAAAGGATAAATCTGGCATGAAAATCTCCTATTCCATCATAGATGATTTCTCAGTCATATCTGATTACTGGGCTATCTATTCAGTTATTATATTATCATAGAGAAAACTTCTCAATTGTGTAACTTTTCAAATTTTTTTTCTCTCATTCTTTGTAAAAACTCAATTTAATACGAGTGAGAGAAAACAGTATCCATAGATGAGTAAAGAAAAAGTAAAATTTAAAAGTTAAAAGTTGAAAATTGCTGATGTGAAGTTACAATTTTTGGTACTTCATAGAATAATATGTAGCCAAGCATCTGCAATTACATGGTCTACGATGTAGAATAAGTTGAGTAGTGAATCACAATGAAACCCCCCTATCATCTCACTCAACTCAACCCTTCCGCCGCCCTGTAAGGTCTGACGTTTCCAAGAAATAGGCCATACTTTACTGGAGGTCACTTCGTTTATCTTGTGACTGGGTAACATAAAGTCTGTCTATCTCTCTTTCTTCTCCTTCATTCCTCTTTTATCCTCCTATTTTATTATCTTTCGCATCCAAGTTCCTCTTCCTTCCCTGACGATGACAAAATAGCCCTTAACATAGCAGATACGGTATATTAAACGGGGAATGGTTGGCGAGGGAGATAATGCATATATGTGGAGTGTACCTCAGCTCCTGGTGTGGAGCTGAGCTCTCTCTTCTCTGATATGAGACACGCTCACACATTCATCTGTTCCTTCACACACTTCATTTTGATAGTCGAGAAACAATAGCGAATTTATCCAGACGGTCCACAATCTCGGAGTCTCCAAGCTACAACTCATACAGGTTCTTTATGAACGGTGACAGTGGAGGTTGATAATCTAGACATTACAGTATAATTCAGCAAACAACCACTTTATTCATATAGTAGTTCATTAAGAAAGAGTGGAGCCTTGGTTGTCATTATCGACAATGTTTTTTGAATGAAAGCCAGGGCTCTTCACCTGGTGAAGTAACTTTGGATAATAGTTGGTAAACTGACGTAGCTTGTAGTATCTCTTGCTTGTACTCTGATGAAACATTCTCTTCCACATCAGTAATATAAAGTTGGATCTATGCTTAGATTTTATTCGGTAAGGAGTGTCTGGACTATCTACGTTAGGTTATCTTCCCACTGATTTTAGAGAGAGAAACAATCTTTTGGGATTTAAAAGATTATTATGAAGGTTATTTCTATGATGTAGAAAATTGTATGAAATGGACATTTAACAAACTTGGAGTGATGTTGAAAACAAATCAGCATTCATGTTGAAATATCTTCTGTATGGTAGAAAAATGAGAGAAAATTGATCGGAATGGGAGACAAAGTAGAAATTCCACAGATTTTCTCGTAGTAAGTGGATGAAAAAGTTACTATACCAGTTAAACGGATTGATAAATTCGGTAACTATGAAACCTAATTTCATCAGATGATATCCATCCTCTTGCGTAGTTGAGAGTTGTATGATTCATTCAGCTTTCAATTCAACACATTGTTGCGAATCAGCGGTCCAGTATCATATTTGAATTGCTCAATAATGCACATGGCGACATGCAGTATTCAAAGTTAATTAGAGTCGTCAGTTGGACATGATAATTTTGTGATCTGTCTAATAGCCGCCGCTCTATAAAATCAAATAACGTTAATCGGATCAGAGGTCACAGTTGGGTAATGTGATGGCATGATGATAGGGAGAAAGAGAAATGAGAGAGATTTTTCAAAAGAGAGAGAGAGAGTGAGAGAGAGAGAGTGAGAGAGACAGAGAGAGAGAGAGAGAGAGAGAGAAGTAAGAGAACTATGAGGTAGGAGTAGGAGTGGAATAAAAAGTAGTGACAGAGTAGATAATTAGGAGGGAGGGAGGTTAAAAAGGTTAAAGGAAAAACTTGAAAAATTGAAGAAGAAAAAAAGAAAGAGGGATGGAGGGGACAAATTAAGGGAAAGAAAAGAGAGAGACTTAGTAGGAAAGAGGGTAAAAAAAGATGGTTACAAGAGAGAGAGAGATAGATTAAATTAGATTAGAGAGACAGAGAAAGAGAGAGATAAAGCTCGAGAGAGAGAGTAAGGAAAAGAGAGATATTTGATATTTTAATTTTTGTTTGGAGAGAAAGATAGAGTGACTGAGTAGTGGAAATAAGATAGAGATAGTTGAGAGAGAGGAAAAGGTAGGATAAATGGATTTAATGTATGAAGTGGGAGTAAAGTGAAAGAGAAAAACTGTAAGACAGGAAAACATATAAATGGTGAAGGGAGGAATGATAATAAAACAAAGAGAGATTTAGGATACTGAGAAAGACAGAAAGAAGAGAAAAGAAAAGAGATGAATGTGAGTCTTCCTCCATTTTGTCATTTTACTGGTGTATTCTTCTGACACTGTCAAGTGCCACTCACCTTTCTGTTTGAATAATCACAATTTCAAATTGAAAACAAATACTTCTCTGTGAGAGTGAGCACGAGTGGATGCCCATGTTCCCCCCACCCCGTGCACTGTTCCCCTCTCACCCCCCCCACCGCACATCCATTTTCCAATCAAATAATCGTCTCGCATTCTAATCAGATTACAACTGCTTAATATGCAGTGTTTTCGATTAGACTGTGCAAACAAATTAGCAAGATCCACAAGAGTTGACGTTTCATTCAATTATTGCATTAATTGTAATTAAACGTTTCATTATTCCGGGTGAATCGACGTCGAGTGCCCAACTGGCTGTCTGATTAATTGAAAAAATAATTCATAAGTATTTCCATGAAGGGTGGATTAAAAACTATATTTCCAATCTCTATTTAATATTAGGTATTTTTGCTATACTAACAATCAACATTTTTTACATCATTGATGAAAATGTAGGATTTCACTCAAGTACTTACATCATAATTCTCCTTCTCACTATTCTCCTTTCGGTTGCCTACAAAAATGCAGTCATCAATGCAATCTGGATTCTACTGACTGCAGCTCGGAACAGGGATGTTGAGTCAATATTGAACCACTCTTTCAGGTTCTTTAACCAGGATGTTTTCCTTCTTCCAGGCCGGCGTCTTCCTTCAATCTTTCCCTCCATGATCAACTGCCGGAATCTGAGCTTTTCATTGCGCATCACATGCCCAAAATACCATAGCTTCTCGCTCTCAATACAGTAAACAACCTCCACTGTTGTCCCAGTTCGTCCCAATACCTCAGAATTTCTCACCCTTTTCGTCCATGAGATACGAAAAATGCGCCGATACAATCAAAGTTCAAACGTCTGCAGCTATCCCTCCATTGCCTTCCTTGATGTCCATTCCTCGTGCACATACAACAACACTGGAATGATGTAGCACTTCAACAAACGGATTCTAGTCTTGAGAGCAAGGTTCCGATTGCATAATACCTCTCTCATTCTAAAAAATGCTGCCCTTACCTGTTATACGCCCAATCCAACTCCTAACCTCCTGGTCGAAATTCCATCAATGGATATAATTATCATTAATGCAGACATTTGAAAATGGCAGACCTAGAGCACACCTACATACTCATCATATTGTAACATCCCAAATGAACAGATTTCAAATATCTTGCCATTATATTCCAGATTCTCCATAACATTTTAATTCTAGTACTGTATTCGGTTCTCATTTTTCAAAGTAATTCTTATCTGTTGCATAGATATTCATATGAGAGTTTTCAATTTGTATCTTAGAATTGACCTTGGAAATTAAACTCAAAAAGGTAAATACTAGCATTTCATTCAGAGTCTGGCTGGCTCCCACACGTAATTGCTTTCCTTATTGAACTGTCACTACTATTACCGGATTTCAAGTCTGAGAAGACTGCTACTTTGTGTGCTCGGCTTATTGTAGGAATTACATTTTTGTTTTTGAAAGAGGATTTCCCAACATCCTTCCATTTCTCGTGATAGAGAAATGACTCAAAATTTTCCAGCCCAATATGAATTACGCTTAAGGGGAGGGGGCAAGTGAAATTATTCTCCTTTGTATAATAGCATTTCTTTGTTAAGTGTCAACAGTTATTGAAGAGTGGAGAAAATTGAAGAAATTATTTATCTATTTTTTATTTTTCATTCATTTTATTATGGTTTCCTATATTTCATGCCACGAAACACAATAACTCATGCTAGATTGAACTCAACACATCATTAATTCTACGATCATAAACCAATTGGAGGTGGATCTGATAAGTAGGCTACTCCAGGAATAAATTATACAGAAAAAAATGTTGATAATGAAATAAATAATCATATTCTCATATAAAATGTACTATATGAGATGAGTGTGATATTCTTTTCTGATTGTGAAGTGGATAACACTAAATTTCAATGAATTCTATCCTATACAAATGCAATATCTGTTATGGATGTTGGATATATCTATGCATCACATATAGAAGTATGTTACTTAATCACCTATTCTGATAGCAATATTCGTGAAAAACCTTCAACTCTCTGTACCTTTTAAGACAGATTAAAACTCATCTGTATATCATGTATTCCCCGTCCAACTTCTACATTTCTTTGACATCAATTCAAAAATCAACCCATGAAAATATAACATCCAACCACAAAAATAGAATCTGGCCTGAGGAAAGTGGACGAATCTCCCTTCAATTTCGGCAGAATGAATGGAGGGAGTTACACACATTGATTACCGAATTTGATTGAGAATATAGATGGTGACATTGAAAGGCGACTTGGATGAGTGGAGATTATTTATAGCAGTGGTGCAGTAGTGACGAGATGACCAGTGAAGCGTAGTTGCAATGTTGGCTTCGGCAGCGTTATTGGCTGTGGATAATTTACCACTTTTCGGTCTGCGACTCTGACAGGGTCAGACTCGCTCCGTACGTCAAGCTAGCAGGCGTCGATCAGCGTGCAGTGAATGATTGATAAGGTGTGATTGCGTTTCTTTGATTGATGCCCTGGCTGGTCACTTGTGGGTATGGTGGGGGGGGGAGTAGTGAAAGGGGTCGTTTCCGTTTCGTCTAGTCGCTCGTTCCTTGTTTTTGTTCCTGTTTCGGTTTTTCGGGTCTGCTGTGGTCAGCCGCCGCCGGCTGTTATGCGTTCCACCGGAACTAAAAGAAAGCCAGTGGATCGACATTTTTATTTATCTTTTATCCTATCCATCTCTCATATAGGGCCTACGAGATATCGCTATGATGCTGATATTTCACTTCAGCTAGATTTGCTGAACGATAGCCTGATGTTGATCGCAAGATTGATAAATAGTTTTCAATTTTCAGTGTTTTACAAAAAATAAATCAGAATCGCATTTCATTCCCTATCACGTGCTCTCTATTTTGAAGCAATGCTTTCACAGGTATGGTAGAATGGATACCATGCCTCATCTGGAATTATTCAGTAGAGCATTCTGCAGAGAATTTACTATTTTTAGAACTTTTTACAGTTAATTCGTTGAGTTGAATGATGAAAAGTTTAGAATTCAGGGCTTCAATAAAATCTATAATTTCTTCCAATTGTTGAAATTGGCAAGTTTTTAATAAACTTTCATGAGTAGAATTGGGATATTCTATTACAGTAAAGTATCATATTATAATCAGTTAGTTGTTCAGTAAAAGATTATTATTGTTTTTTTAAACCTCAATCCTGTCACAGTGAATGAAACAAAATTCTCCCGATATCTCCTTGTAATGAAATTCATTGAAAGAATGAAAAGTTCAAGAGATTTAGCAGAAATAAAATAGAATTTCTGATTTAATTATTATTTCATTCTGTAGATTAATTTTCTTAAATCGGATACTTCTCTACTGATACTGATACATTCTTTCTATTGTATATTCTTTCTGCGCTACATTTACTTCTAATCCTGGATATTTGACCTGATTGATCGAACTGTTATTCCTATTGGATCTCTATTAAAATTCGACGAGAATTTGAAGTTCAAAATAATTCATCACCTACAATGAATGTTGCTTGGTGGATGTTTCCATCGAAAGAGGAACTGAAACCCGGAAAACAAGTAGCCTGAAGACTGATGCTAACAATAACCAACATTTGTTGCGAAAAAGCTGTTATGGCGAAGATTTTTGACAAATTTCTTTTGAAAGCTGATTCGTTTTCAAGGGAGGAAAGCTCTGTTTTCTTATTGGGTTGAGAGAAACATCTCCCTGAAGGGAAACAAATAGATATCGTTCTCCTAGAGAAACCGTAAAACTTTCTGACACCATCGTTCTCAGGTAAGTTTCTCTCCTTGTGTGGAGAACTTATCTTCGAGCCACTCCACTCTTCAAAAAGAAATCACAACTCTGTTTCTTAGACAATTTTGAAAGAGTTGTTGAGAAATGAAAGTGCTTCAAGTGTGGGTCACAGTTCTTTTTGAGACGATGATATAGACTCCTGCAGAAGATATTTTTAGCTATGTAGATCTATTTTGTCTAGTTCAAAAGATTTTCTCCAGCTATTTCAGTGTCTTTTAATGATAATAATGAAGTCGTAGAAAATATTAATATCAATATTGCATTCTTCAATGTTAATTTAAATTTGAAATGGGACTCTTTGATTAATTTACATTCGTATTTTTGTATAGATAGGAAATAGGATGTTGAAGAATTGTATGTAGATCATACTCCGCACTCATCATATTCAAATCCTGATTAGGCTGCAGTTGTATGATTTTTTGTCATTATTAGGTAGAGAGAGAGAGAGAGAGTGGGTTATTGCGGTAACAAATTCAATAGAGAATTCACCTGAATTCAATGATTAATTATTAGAATGACTTTTTCTTATCATCATTCACAGTATTATTGCTTACTAGCATGTTACCCATGATACGCAAGGGTCTATTTTAAAACTTGACAAACTGAAAACTTGACGTAATGAAATCTTGAATTATTGAGAATAGGCCTCCAACCATCCCCGGTTAATTAAGAATTCATATGCAAAATATCAAAATTTTAATCAGTCCAGTAGTTGAGACGTGATGATGCGTCAAACACAATTTTACTTTCCTTGCCCTATTACCATAGGTAAGGAAAGTATTGCTTTCCGAAAAAAATTAAAGTAACCCAATTTGTACATTTCTATACGTATGTGTGTGTGTGTGTGTGTGTGTGTGTGTGTGTGTGTGTGTGTGTGTGTGTGTGTGTGTGTGTGTGTGTGTGTGTGTGTGTGTGTGTGTGTGTGTGTGGTGTGTGTGTGTGTGTGTGTGTGTGTGTGTTGTGTGTGTGTGGTGTGTGTGTTGTGTGTGTGTGTGTGTGGTGTGTGTGTGTGTGTGTGTGTGTGTGTGTGTGTGTTGTGTGTGTGTGTGTGTGTGTGTGTGTGCAAATACCAAATGCTTCACTTGCTGGGCATAAGGTTTGTTCTACATTCAAATACAATCCTATTATATTAAGCAAGCAATTTCTGTATATATTTACTTATCTGGTTATGTGTTTATCTGGTTATCTGGCTATGTGGTTATATGGTTAATAACCATATAACCAGCTCGGGGACCGAGCTTCGCTCTGGAGTACGAAAGCTTAAAAAATTATTACGAAAGTAGAAATTATAATAACATTCATACATGAATGTTCTATCTAAATTAGTTCAGTAAATTGAGATTGATTCCCAGAGGAATGCAAAAATTTTCCTCATAAAGGCCCAGTAGCACAAAAACCGGTTAAATTTCAATCATGATTAATTTCACGTGAACCGAATCAGAGAAGACCATTTCAAAAAGATGGATCTACTGGAATTAATCAGGATTTAAAATAGCCCGGCTTTTTTGCAACCGGCACTAAGTACCCGATTGAATGGGTACAAAAGTTCAACAGATGAGTGATAATTTTGACACAGCCCCACACACATGAACTCGCTCACTCACTTCCATCATCAACAGACGACGAAATAATTATTATCAGCTGTTTTTCCAAGGATGAATAATAATTATCCTTCTAATGTCCTTTAGCGAGTTTTCTCAAGGATGAGACCTAGTGCAATCGTATCGTTATATTATAAACCTACTATGTTCTGAATTTCGTGAGAATCGTTAGAGCCGTTTTCGAGATCCGGTGAAATACAAACATATAAACATCCAAACATCTAAACATAAAAATCTGGTGTGGTACACTCACACAACTTTCCTTGCTCATTGAACTGGGAGCCTCATTCTTAAACGACAATAATTTAGAGAAATAACATAATGACGATTGGCGGCAACATAATTATTTGAAACTACGATCAGACTACTGTATATGTGTGTATATAATAAATTGTTTTCAGAGTACTTTTTCCTTTGTGTAAATTGTGAAATCCGATGATTTTTTAAAAGTCGTCAAAACAGCTGTTCTACAGATGAAATCTCTCGACTATGTGTTATTTTTATAGACTGCTCTACCTACCTACCTCATGCACGAGAAGGAGGTTACAAAGTCCATTTCTCAAGGATGGGGTGAACCCCCCATTAGTTTCCCAGAAAGGAGACTCATGCCAGTTGATGGAGCTGACAAATAACTATACAGAGTATGAATTTGAAATAAATCAGTCGAGTAATTTTTGAGAAAATTGTGGTTTTTCAGTAATTATCCGCCATTTTTCTCGAGAATATTACGCAGCTCCTGCAGTTTTCCTTGAAATGAGACTCATGTCAGTTGATAGGGCTTATAAATAGCTATCCATGGTATAAATTTGAAGAAAATCGTTAGAGCCGTTTTCGAGAAAACCGTGAAAAACATGGTTTTTTAGTAATTATCCGCCATTTTTCTAGAGAATATTACGCAGCTCCTGCAATTTTCCTAGAAATGAGACTCATGTCAGTTGATAGGGCTTATAAATAGCTATCCATGGTATGAATTTGAAGAAAATCGTTAGAGCCGTTTTCGAGAAAACCGTGAAAAACATGGTTTTTTAGTAATTATCCGCCATTTTTCTCGAGAATATTACGCAGCTCCTGCAATTTTCCCAGAAATGAGACTCATGTCAGTTGATAGGGCTTATAAATAGCTATCCATGGTATAAATTTAAAGAAAATCGTTAGAGCCGTTTTTGAGAAAATCGTGAAAAACATGGTTTTTTAGTAATTATCCACCATTTTTTCCGCCATCTTGAATTGAACTTTATTGAATTTCTTATTGTCGGGTCCTCATTGTATAAGGACCTTAAGTTTAAAATTTCAAGTCAATCGGTTAATTAGGAATGGAGTTATCGTGTTCACAGACATACACACATACACACATACACACATACACACACACACACACACACAGACCAACACCCAAAAATCATGTTTTTGGACTCAGGGGACCTTGAAACGTATAGAAAACTTGAAATTGGGGTACCTTAATTTTTTTTGGAAAGCAATACTTTCCTTACCTATGGTAGTAGGGCAAGGAAAGTAAAAACAGAAGATGCTCGTTTAAGAGTATAGGATATGGGTATATATTTATGTTTCACGATTTTCACGAAATTTGGAACAAAGTTGGTTTATTATATGAAGATTCGATTGCACTAGGTCTCAACCCTTGTTGAATAACTTGCTGAAGGACAATAAAAAGGATAAATACGTCCTTGGAAAAACAGCTGGAAATTTTGTCGTCTGTCGATACCGTAATGGAAGAGAGTGAACGAGTGCATAAGTGTGGGATCATCGAGCTGATCTCACGATTATCTAGAAATTTTAATCAACTTGATCAAAATATCTGATTTGTTGACATGACATGGTATATCATTCAAAATGAAAGTAGGCTATATCAGACTTTTTAAAGTTAATCATTATTTTACAGTTTTAAGTAATTAGTGAGTGTTATTTTGTTATTCAATTTGGTTTGTAGACAATCTGAACTAGTAGTTCTGTGGACAGTAGACCCCACGCAGTATTCTCATCCACAAGTACCTGATTGGAACTATAGACCTTATGGAAATACAGCAATAGACTGGCTTCTCCACACATCTGTGTAATCACTTGTCAGCTGATTTATGATGAATAATTATTCTATAGTCTGATTTTTACTTTCCTTGCCCTATTACCATGGGTGAGGAAAGTATTGCTTTGCGTGTGTGTGTGTGTGTGTGTGTGTGTGTGTGTGTGTGTGTGTGTGTGTGTGTGTGTGTGTGTGTGTGTGTGTGTGTGTGTGTGTGTGTGTGTGTGTGTGTGTGTGTGTGTGTCAAAAACAGGGTTTTTCGCGATTTTCTCGAAAGTGGCTCCAACGATTTTGATCAAATTCATACATAAAATAGTCATTGTTAAGCTCTGTCAACTGCCACAGGTCCCATATCTGTAAAAATTTTAGGAGCTCCGCCCAATCTAGGTAAAGTTTGATTTTAGATTTCCAATTATTAGGCTTCAGATACAATTTGAACAAAAATTTCCAAATGGAAAAGATTGAGCATGAGAATCTCTATAATTAATGTCCAGTAACATTTTCACCTAAAATTTAAAATAAGCTCGAAATTCGAGAAAATGTTATTATTCCAATTGCAAACTGTTGGCAACTGTTGATTCTATTAAATCATTCACTATGAAGAGATAGCAGACCTCATGTGTCTCCAGCGTTATAGTCCTGTCACCAGCTGGCTTAGATCTTTGAATAGTAGACTTGAGATGCGCGGGAACACTAGCATCAGGTGATAAATTTTCATAACGGCAAGGAAAGTTGTGTGAGTGCGCCACACCAGATTTTTCCTATCCCGTACGTGTATAAGCCAGTTCTTTCCTTCATTATAGTATAGATTGGAGGTGTGTGATCTGTCATTTAGAGAACCAGATCTCTGGATCTCTGGATGGAGGACTCTAATTCTAATGTAGAAATGGATGAATGTATTGAATAGCTTCATCCTTAATATTACAAGTTTAATTCTATAACCTGAGAGATGTTATCCTTAAAACCCCATGCACAATTAGTTAAGCTTTAAAATAAAGTCAATCCAATGGCTAATTCGTCGTTTGAAAACTTTTATCTCGAACAAATTTTTTTCTCTAATAAAATGACATTTTTTTCAATCATTCATCAAGTTATTAGAGGAACGATATGAAGGTTATTTTTTTAAAGAATACGTGTATATTTTTTAAAAATACTCACATTCATCATCTATAGTAGGAGTAGATGCTTAATATGGGTGCTTGTGTGGCTCGTTTTATCTCATTTTAAAACTTACTGTTTAGCATTTCAAGTAATTTTATGGGCTTACAACTGAGATGAATCGATGTTCCAGATCTGTTGCAATAATAAAACTGAGGAGTAGCAGCAATAAAGATTAATTGAATAATTAGACGATGATAAAAACAGTGATCCAAGCTGAGCCTTGTATGACGGCGCGGCACTAAATTACCGGTAATTATAGTTGAGACCAATTAATTAGAAGCGTAGGCCTGTAATAATTTATAACGGGTATCTCTAGTTTCATGTCGCTGTATAGACGAGACATTAAAAAAGCCTTATAAGATAGAATCAGATGGGGGCATCTCTATGATATTATCCAACTTTTTCTGGAAATTTACTAAATGCTGCACAGTATAATATAGCTAACTTACCGTGAATCAAATAAATCATTATGGTCATTGATCCATTCATAGTGTACAAAGATTCATAGAAAGTTTTTGTCAACCAAAGAGATATAAGCCAAAAGTTCAATCTAAAAACACAATTCATTTGATATTCCATGCTCCATCAGTTTTTGATCATTTGTAGTAATTTCAAAACATATCTCTTGTAATTATTACAGAACCTAGCTCATACAAATGAATGTGAAGGGCTGTGAAATATCCTATTTTGACTGAAAAATCAAATAATAAGATTTCGTTCATGACCCACAGGGTTTTTCTACATAAAAACGAATACGACGATCTTGATCAATTCGACCAGGAGTAACTACTAACAAGCTTCTATTCTTTTTTCTGTATTCCACGGTAACTTCAGTAAGTACTGTATAGTATGAATCTCACCATTTGGTTTAAACATATTTAGCTCTACAGTTTTATCACTGTAAAACTCCGATCTCACTAGGTATCAAACCTGCAATCTATGTAGAAATCAATATGATAAAAAAACAAAACAAACCAATTCAACTATAGTATGTAATATACATATCATAATTTCACAGAGGAACATAAGTTCCAGGTCTCAATGAATAATTCATCCCACTTTGATAGAAGTATGAAATACTTACAAATGAGTTCGATTTGAGTGGAATGAAATTAAATGCTTTGGAAATGAAATCGAGTGATACGAAATTTCTCATTGGAATTTAATGCGTATTCACTAGGGAATCCTTCAACTGTGAATAATCATTTATCTGTTTCCTGTTATTAGATCTGTTGCTATCTTTGGAATTGAGGAAACGGGCATTGAAAACACTAATTACCGGTTGGCTTTTCACAAAAACAACAGTGCCGTTCTGATAATGGCTTCGTGAAAACAGCGTTCACTTGCTTTAATTATATGCTTTCCAACGACTACCCAGTAATTATAGATCAAATCCTCTCACATATTATTTAAACCCATACTAAATTCAACAAATCTACCTTTACTTGTCAATGATAGGGCATTTTAGTGATTGAGCGTAATATGACACATCACTTCAATGGGTTGACTTTTGTGTAATGCCGGGTCTACACGACAACGATATTTGCGCAAACTTGGTTCAAAGCCAGGTTTACGCAAATCTGGCTTTGAGCCAAGTTTGCTCAAACCTCTGTTCACATGACACCAACTTTAACACAAACCTGAGTTATAAACTAAACCATATATAAATTCAATACGAAGTATTTGAAGTGTTTATAAACTTGAGATGAATAGTAACTCAAGCCTCCTCCTCCTCCCCAACCTCGACCACCTCCTCCACCTCCTCCTCCACCTCCTCAACCCAACACCCCGCCAACTACTATTCCTCCTCCTCCTCCTGCACCTACTCCTTCACCACCTCTTCTTCCTCCTCCACCTACTCCTTCACCACCTCTTCCTACTCCTTCACCTACTCCTCCTTCTCCTCCTCACCCTACTCGTCCTCCTCCTCCAACTATTCCTCCTCCTCCTCAACTACTCCACCCTCTCCTCTTCCTCCTCCTCCTCCTCTTCCTCATCCTCTACCTACTCCTCCTCCTCCACCTACTCCTCCTTCACCTCCTCATCCTCTTCTCCTCCTCCACCTACTCCTCCTTCTCCAACTATTCCTCCTCCTCCTCAACTATTCAACCTCCTTCTCCTCCTCCTGCTCCTCCACCTCCTCCAACTCCTCCTCTTCCTCCCACTACTCCTCCTTCTCCTCAATAATAATAATAATAATCAAGAATACTGCTTATCAAGAGTGAAGAGCGAATAACTATATCTATTACATTACTATAGAGTAAATAAAATGATTATTATCCATTAAAAAAATCTTCCTTGTTTTTGAGTATTATTGAGAATTGACTTGGCACATATTTAATTCGAGGGTGCTGAATCCGAATCTGAAATCGCGAATTCTCTACCTTCATTTAGAAGCGATTCAGGTTTTGATTGATAGATGAGACATAGTCGTTTCCTAGAAAAATTGACGCAAACCTGGCTGAGATTGATCGAAGAAAGCACAAACCTTCAAACCTCATTAATTCACAACGATCTCCCGTCTACACGACGCAAACTTAGCGCAAACCTGGCAGGTTTGCGTTAATATCGTTGTCGTGTAGACTGGGCATAAGTCTTCATGGATGCGTGGTGTATTGGCTTATAACTCCTTAAAACAATACCACTAATCTAGTAGAAATAGAATAAAAAGTCAGATCGCCCTAAAACCAACTCTCCAATCTTATGATGATCATGATTCTGCAATTAGCAAACAATATTTATTTTATGCCATTAGATTACAATTGATGAAATTAAATGGGTTACTGAATGGTGAAGAATGCTATAATGATGGCTGAATGGCTGACGCTTTTGAAGATAATGTTTTGAAAATTTAGTTCCATGTTTTTGATAAAAAAGTCAGTTGACATTTCCATCAGAAGCTAAGGGTCGATGGACACACATTGAAGCTCAAAGCAGGTAGGCCTAATGCTTTATTATAATTCGACTTCCAGATTCCACATTGATGATGCGACTGCATGCCATAGACTGGATAAATAATGAAATATGATATGATTATAGAGAAAACCGACGTTGATTGGAATGAAGTGGCTTACAGGAGCAGAGCAATTTAAGCTTAGCCAGCCCTAGTTGCCAAGTTGAGCAATCCGACTTGAACAGTTTGGCATATTGGCCTGGATCTGCATATCCTTACACGATAACTCTTATAATACATGCAAAGTTGTGCTGGCTGTGCTCAAGTAGTGACACAAGAAACTTTTACTACCAAGTCACAGTCACAGTGACGCAAAGTCGAAATTTAGGGGATAATACGGCAAAGTTTTCAAGTGGAATATATGTTATCCTAGAAGTTTTCACAACTACAACACTCTATATGGCTTGAGGCTTGGTTGCAATTGAATTGTTTAAGGAAGCGAGAGAGCATGTTGATCGTGTCTACCGGAGAGTTTTCAAGATGGATTTGCTAATGCGTGGAGCGCCTAATATGAAAGCGCTTGTCTGTCACGTAGACACAGGCCACAGGTTGGTCGCCTCCTTCCGCCTCCCACCCCTATATAATCACTCTAAATTCACTTATTAATAAGTTTGTACTTGATTGAACTATATTTGGGAAATGAACTGATTAAATGCACGAAATCTAAAAAGAGGATTGAAAAAGAATCTCATCCTATTTCTTACTATACTTACTGCTAATTCTATTCCAGTTAGCTCGGTCACAAGTTGAATGTTTCTCAATCGTTGTAATCAATGCTTACCTGATTCTTCCTCCTTCCTTCTTACCTCCTTCCTCTTGGTTATGTCGAGTGAGTAAACGTGTGTCAGTTCGGCTCTGTCTTCTAACAGATATTTCGTAGGGTTATACAGTTCAATTCACTTCAAATTATACATCTAGTTATTCAGTTTCTCGAGCTTAATTCAATAGTGAAATTATATTTTTGATTAACTCACACTCTTCTTATTTATCTTGAAAAAACATTCCTAATTCTTCAGTCTACCTTCTCGCCTGTAAAAGTGTAAATTCACCTAACGGTACACGATGGGTCGACCAAACAGAGGCACGCCGAGGAATGAGGTCAATGCTCCGAAGCCAGGGCCAGCTATTTCTGGATCACTGTCTGAAGAGACCCTCCGAATTATTCGACAGCAAATCGAGGAAACTGTGCATCATGCTGTTTCTATGGCAGTGAAGTCTATTTTTGAGGAACTTCAGGCATTGAAGGAGGAGAACAAACAGCTGCACGATAGAATTCGTGAGCTAGAGGTGTGTTGTCACCTGAAGGTCGACGACCTCGAGCAATACGGGCGCCGACATTCAATACCTATTTTTGGGATCCCGGAGAGTGACAAAGAAGACACGGACCTGCTGGCGCTTGATGTCTTCAACAAGAAGCTGAACGTGCCCGTGACTCTGGCGGATGTCAACCGCTCGCATCGCGTTGGAAGGCGTCAACCACCTCAACAAGGGCAAGCTAAACCCAAGGACCGACCCATCATAGTACGACTCTGCAGCTACCGGACCAGGAAGATGATCTTCGACGCTAAGAGGAAGCTGAAGGGTTCCGGCGTCACCATTCGCGAGGATCTGACTGCGGAGCGTCTCAAGATCCTCAACGCTGCGGCCGACCGTCATGGGCATAGGAATGTCTGGTCATCGGACGGGAGGATCAAGATCTCTATCGGCGAGGGAGGATCCAAGAGGGTCCACACAGTCGAGAGGATGACCGACCTTCAAAAAATAAAGGTAAATTAAATCATTTCAGGATTCGATGACTAAGGTGCCCTTCACTACAATAATAGGAAATTCGTATTAATACATTTCACAGTAGATATACCTTGGCATTTTTCATGAGCTGAATTTCAAATAAATTGAATGATTAACATACGTTATAGATATGGATGTAATCTATAGGTAAAGATAGTAATCTCCTATATAATGATATCTTCTACTGTTGCCACAGCTTGAACAATAGAAGCTAATGTGTGAAGAATTATTGATAGAACAGAGGGGTGGGTAGTCTGTTCATATGCTTATATAGGGGCTGTGTTTCATTTAACGTTATCTTAGACATTCATCACTAAACTATTACAGTTCTCAATTTACTACTTTTATCGTTATTGCAACTCCCAATAGTTAATTATACTTCTAATACTATATAATATTTTTCACACTTCACCGTTCAATACTATTTAAAACTCATATAAAATAATCTAGCACTTTCTCCATCGTCTCCTCTACTTCTTATTTTTTCTTTCTCGTTTCTCTTCTTGATCTTATATTTATAATGATTACTTGAATATTGTTGTTTGCGATGATAATTATTATTCTTTTCTATTCTTCTTCTTCGTCTTCTTCTTCTTCTTCTTCTTCTTCTTCTTCTTCTTCTTCTTCTCTTCTTTTTCTTCTCTTCTTTTTCTTCTCTCCTTGATTAATTCAAGATCACAATGCGATGTTCTATTTCTTATTCTATAGTTCAGTTTCATAAGTTCTTCGCAATTTGTGCACATTCCTTCTTTCTCTTCTTTTCTTCCCTACTATTATCATTATTTTCCCTGTGATTTTTCCACTTGCTATCCAGCATGTTCAAATGTTTATTTCTCTTTCTATATCTATTTATCTTTCTACCTTTTCTCTTTCTATCTGATTACCTTCTACTAATATCCATATATTATATTATAATATCCATATATTTATCCATATAATATTCGATTCTTTCTCACATTAAATCATACTATTCGTCTTCAATTTTATGCGAATATTATTCATTATCAGTTGTATTATGTATCTTTCCTCTATTCTTTGGGAAAGCCAAAGGCGCGAAATCATTTCCAATCAATGCATTTCCTAGAGATAGTGAAACGACCCTACAACAAAATATCAATGTTATTTGTAAAAATTTCAATAAATATTTTACCTCAGTTGGAACCTCACTAGCCACATCATTGAACCCAATTGGAGAACCGGAAATTAATGATAATGATTGTGGAGTTGATTCAGTATTTGAGTTTAAGATTGTAACACTTGAAGAAGTTGCAAATGTAATAAATATCTTAAAGGCAGGAGTGCACCTGGGTACGACCTTATCCCAACTAAAATCATTAAAGATAACATACATTCATTAATATATCCCATCCACATTGTTAATTTGAGCCTTCATTTGGGGCAGTTTCCAGAGAACCTGAAAATTGCAAAAATTATACCAATCCACAAATCGGCCCCAAAAACGAAACTCACAAATTACAGACCGATTTCCCTTTTAGCTTCTATTTCAAAATTATTGAGAAGTGTGTCAAAGTACAATGATGGAATACTTGACAAGTAATGATATTCTAGCAAGGAACCAATATGGCTTTCAAAAATCAAAATACTAATGATGCCCTTTTTGAGGTAACTAGATACGTAATAGAATCAATAAAATCGAAAAATAAAGTAATTATCTTTCCTTGACTGGCTAAAGCATTGATCGGTCGATAGGGAAAGCTATTGAAAAAACTTGAAGCTGTGGGAATTAAAAACTGTGCACTCCATTGGTTCATTAGTTACTTTGACAACCGTTTACAATTTGTGCAGATTGAAGGAGAATTTAGTGAGAGGGATAGTGTTGAATACGGTGTCATTCAGGGCAGCACCCTGGACCATATTGTTCCTGATTATATTAAACACATTTCCAACTGAACACAAGAAGCAAAGTACTCCTATTTGTGATGATACAATGTTATTTCAGCTGCACGATAGAATTCGTGAGCTAGAGGTGTCTTGTCACCTGAAGGTCGACGACCTCGAGCAATACGGGCGCCGACATTCAATACGTATTTTTGGGATCCCGGAGAGTGACAAAGAAGACACGGACCTGCTGGCGCTTGATGTCTTCAACAAGAAGCTGAACGTGCCCGTGACTCTGGCGGATGTCAACCGCTCGCATCGCGTTGGAAGGCGTCAACCACCTCAACAAGGGCAAGCTAAACCAAGGACCGACCCATCATAGTACGACTCTGCAGCTACCGGACCAGGAAGATGATCTTCGACGCTAAGAGGAAGCTGAAGGGTTCCGGCGTCACCATTCGCGAGGATCTGACTGCGGAGCGTCTCAAGATCCTCAACGCTGCGGCCGACCGTCATGGGCATAGGAATGTCTGGTCATCGGACGGGAGGATCAAGATCTCTATCGGCGAGGGAGGATCCAAGAGGGTCCACACAGTCGAGAGGATGACCGACCTTCAAAAATAAAGGTAAATTAAATCATTTCAGGATTCGATGACTAAGGTGCCCTTCACTACAATAATAGGAAATTCGTATTAATACATTTCACAGTAGATATACCTTGGCATTTTTCATGAGCTGGCTTTCTGTTCTATAAATGAATCTTTCCACTGCTATTTATGATTATATATGAGGCAATTATTTCAAACTAAGGAGATCCACATTTGTTAATACTGATTAATAATTTATCTTGATATTAATCCCAAAACTACGTTCAAGCATCAACTACTATACTCCAGAGGGTACTTAGAGAATCATTATCTCTATTCTTACTAATAATTATTACATCTCTTACCAAAATTATTTCCATAATTAATAATTTTCGAAATGCTGAATTTCAAATAAATTGGATGATTAACATACGTTATAGATATGGATGTAATCTATAGGTAAAGATAGTAATCTCCTATATAATGATATCTTCTACTGTTGCCACAGCTTGAACAATAGAAGCTAATGTGTGAAGAATTATTGATAGAACAGAGGGGTGGGTAGTCTGTTCATATGCTTATATAGGGGCTGTGTTTCATTTAACGTTATCTTAGACATTCATCACTAAACTATTACAGTTCTCAATTTACTACTTTTATCGTTATTGCAACTCCCAATAGTTAATTATACTTCTAATACTATATAATATTTTTCACACTTCACCGTTCAATACTATTTAAAACTCATCTAAAATAATCTAGCACTTTCTCCATCGTCTCCTCTACTTCTTATTTTTCTTTCTCGTTTCTCTTCTTGATCTTATATTTATAATGATTACTTGAATATTGTGTTTGCGATGATAATTATTATTCTTTTCTATTCTTCTTCTTCTTCTTCTTCTTCTCTTCTTCTTCTTCTTCTTCTTCTTCTTCTCTTCTTCTTCTTCTCTTCTTTTCTTCTTCCTGATTAATTCAAGATCACAATGCGATGTTCTATTTCTTATTCTATAGTTCAGTTTCATAAGTTCTTCGCAATTTGTGCACATTCCATCTCTCTCTGTCTCCACTTGGACTCGATCTTCCACTACTGGATTCCTTCTCGCTCTACCTCCACTTGGACCCGATTCTTCCACTACTGGATACCTACTCGCTCTATCTCCACTTAGACCAGATCTCCCACTACCAGTTCTTCCTCAATCTACATCTTATTCACCATTAGGATTATTCATCACCGGAACTCCACACATCTACATCTTATTGTGTTTAGTGAATTTTTTTTGAACTAGTGCTTTAAATAGTGAAGGGAGCCGAACTGTCAAGGCATACTGAATGCACTCGAATCAAGAGACTTTTTCATTTAGGTTAAGTTTTATCGGTTTCATCCCCATTTCCACCGTCATGTGTCGTTCTGAAGTCGGTTCACGATTGGTCTGCTGCTTCCATGATGCCTCTCACTGACACGTCAGCTCGCTCGCCCTCAAGTAGGTATGATTATTTCAATAATAGTAATAATGACGCAGGTATGTTTCTAGCAAATAAGCTCCACTCTTTCAAAAAACTTTTCAAGGCTGCTCACCTTAACGTACAATCCCTCAGTTGCCACATTGATGAACTCAGAGCAATCTTCCGTTTTCAGGACTTCAATATAATCGGAATTTCCGAATCATTTTTGAAGCCTAGTATATCATCAAATTTTGTTGCATTGCCTGGATATAATCTTTTCCGGAATGATAGATTAAATAAAGCTTGTGGGGGTGTAGCAATTTATGTAAAAGATGGTATCAAAACGAAAGTTTTAATCACATCTAAACAAGAGTATTGTTCCAGACCAGAGTTTATGCTACTTGAATTATCCTTATCTAATAATGATAAATTACTCGTTGGTATCTGTTATCGCCCACCAAAAATAGGTCATTTCACAGATTTCGAAAATGCCTTGCTTTCTCTTATGCCTTGTTATAACCGTATACTAGTTATGGGGGATATGAACACCGACTTGAACATGACGAATCGTAACTTTGACTACTTTCAACTGACTACAATTTTCCAATGCCTAAACATGACTATTTTACCCCTCGATCCAACTCATCATACTAATGAATCAGACACACTCATTGACCTTCTCATTGTTAGTGATCCCAATGAGGTTGTTCAAGCAGGCCAAATCTCAGTCCCAGCTATATCTAGACATGATTTGATCTACTGTGTACTTTCCCATAAGATACCCAAGCCAGAACAGAAAATTATCACTTATAGAGACTTCAAAAACTTTGATGAAGCCGCCTTCCTGACTGATGTGGCTCAGACTCCATGGCATCAAATTGAAGCATTACCCTCAGTTGATGACATGGTCAAGACTTTCGAGAATTGGACTTTGACTTTGTATGACAAACATGCACCTTATGTGACAAGGAGGATTAATAGAAAACGACGAGTACCGTGGATGACTGAAGACATACTTAAGATGATGGGACGTAGAGACAAAGCACATAGAAAATTTAAAAAGACATTTGACTTGGACAGTTTGATAGAGTATAGGAGCCTTAGAAATAGGGTTAAACAGGAATCACGGAACTCAAAGATTAGGTACTTGAATTCGTTTATGACAAACAATAGACAAGACTCTAAATCACTTTGGCAGGGAATAAAAGAATTCGGGCTTGGCAAACAGAAATCGAATCCACAAATTGACTTACCATTGAACAATATAAATGACCATTTCGTTTCACACACTAACCAACGTGACGAAGTTGTCATTGCTAATCATATAGATGATCTTGAAGAGCAGGTTACAAACTTAGATTTACCAATCACTGATCAATTTCATTTCCATCCAATCTCAGAAGAAGACACTTTCAGAGCAATTCAACGTATTCATAGTAATGCTACGGGTGTAGACAAAATTCCTATTAAATTTATCAAGAAGATGTTATTTGCTGTTTTACCAACCATTACATACATTTTCAACAAGTCACTTGAAGAAGGCATTTTCCCTGAAAACTGGAAGTTTGCTCTGGTTCGCCCTCTAAATAAAGTTCCATCACCCAATAAAGTTGAGGATTTTAGACCAATCAGTATTTTACCTGCATTGTCCAAAGTGCTAGAAAGACTCATTCATGGTCAAGTTGTAAAATTTCTAGACAACAATAGTAAGCTTCATAACTTTCAATCAGGATTTAGAAAATTCCATTCAACTGAGACAGCTCTGCTTCGTGTCACTGATGATATAAGGTTAGCTATGGACCAAAGAAAATGCACCATCCTCACCCTATTTGATTTTTCCAAAGCATTCGATACTGTTGATCATACAGTCCTTCTGAATAAGTTGGCTATTCTTGGTTTCAGTCACAACTCGTTAGTTTGGTTTAAATCCTATCTATTAGGTAGGAAACAATGTGTATCTGTCGGTGACAAAAAGTCAACTTGGAAAAACGCTATGCATGGAGTACCACAAGGTTCAATTTTAGGCCCTCTCCTCTTCACTTTGTATGCTAATGACCTTTCTTCCATTATCAAATTCTCCAGTTTCCATACTTATGCAGACGACCTTCAAATCTATTTAAGCTGTCCCATAACAAAAATTAATGAAACAGTTGGAATAATGAATCAGGATATCAATTCGATAGTGGAATGGACAAAGAAAAATGGCCTTAAGCTTAATCCCATCAAAACACAACCCATTATAATTGAATATTCTCGTCTTATAAACAATATTGACCTTGAATCGATTCACAAAATTAGTGTAGACGGTAATGACATTCCTTACTGTAGCTCAGTTAAAAATTTAGGCATTATTATGAATAATACTCTTGACTGGTCAGAACAAGTGAACAAAACTTGTAAAAAGGTATTCTCAGCCATGCATGCATTGAAGAAAATGCACGATATCCTCCCTAGAAACATTAAATTATTATTGGTTCAATCTCTCATCTTCCCACATTTAATGTATTGTAATTCTGTTCTTAATGATATGCAAGTCACTCTGAATGATAAACTACAGCGTTGCCAAAATTATTGTCTACGTTTCGTCTACTCTCTCCAACGCCATGATCATATCACCCCAGCCCACATTGCTAGTTCAACATTGAAGCTTCCCGATCAGAGGCTTTTTCGAATAGTCAAGCTTGTTAGAGATATCTTGAAATACGGTAATCCGAACTATTTTAAAGATGATTTCAAATTTGTCTCTGAAGGTAGGAGGATAGATGCTTCACATACTAGAACCGGAGAAAGTACTTTAAGGATACCCAATCATCGAACTACTATTTTCACAAAATCCTTCTTAGTCAGTGCCTGTCGTGCATGGAATACACTTCCTGTTTCTATCAGGTCTATCGAGAGCCGAGCGAGCTTCAACCTGACTTTAAAAAAACATATTTTGGAACAAATGACTGAAACTGTCCGGCCCTAGAACGATCACATGACAACCATCCCTCACCCATTCCACCAATATAAACCTTTAAACCATGTTATAGAACGAATTGTATATATATATATTATATAAACTCATGTTATTTCAATTATCCACTGCATACTGCTGTATATTACTGAAATTTGATAACCCTGATCTACTTTCAGCCTACTTCATTTTATTAATCAATTATTTGATCTTATCTACCTATATAATTATTTCACTTTATCAATTTTCTGTTTTTTTCTCTTCAATATTCATATTGATTAAAACTTTTACAATATTTCCATTAATAAATAAATCCTTAGATTAAATAACGAAATTAACGTTTTGTTAGAGAGTTAGTGGGGAGGATATTTTTAATATTCTTCCCAAAGAATGGACATTGATATGTCCAAAGCTCCGCCAATTTATGTAGATGCATAACAATATGATTATTATCTATAGTTATTATATTACAAATTGCTTTTTCATATCATATACAGTTCAATAGTTATTTTCTTAGTCTATATTATGTAAATTCATCTATAACTTTGCTGTATTGTAAGCTATTGTATATAAGTGTATAAGCCAGTATATATTGTAATCTACATAAATAAAGTACTCAATCAATCAATCAATCAATTCTTAATAACAGTTATCTAATGGATCCTAAAAAAATAAAATTATGTTAGATTATCTTTTGTGTGTCACTGGAGACCGAAGTATTAGACTGATGAAAATTGATTGCTGCTTAATTCAATTAACAAAGTAGCAAAATTAAGAAAAACAGTTGAATAAAACCAAAACATTTAGACGGAATCACCAGCCAATAGGCTGGATTGCCATGTGTGAGGTACACGCTTTCTTACCATTGGGAATGATATTATTCCTGCATGTGGATGGGTATACAATGAATTGAATTGTTTAGTCTAGTTTCGGGCAGTTTAAGCTGAAAGTGGATGTTTATGTTGTTTTTGGAGTCGAAGGAGTTGAAAAGGATTTGGGATGGATAAACATTAGTGAGTCCTCCTCACAAAACTCTGCAGAACTTCCCTTTCTTCAAATAAGTTTCTGATTGCTGATTTGATTCTCTATGGGAATGAGAAAAAATGGAACCTACTGGTATGTTATGTTTTGATCCAAATATGAACTGAGAATAGCAGGTGGTCTGATATTGATAATATAATTATCTCAATTGAATACTAATGATGAGCAGAATTGAATTGAATTATCATGATGAACAGGGAAAAATAGCAACCTTCTTTCAATAAATCTTTCAACATTTATTTCTCAATCTTTCACATTTTTGATTCACTTACTAATAAACTATGCTGAAGAATCAGCTTAATAATACAAGTAGATTTTCACTGTAGAAGAGAGAATATTTGGTTGAATACCATGAAAAACTTTGCAAGTCTTTATCGAAGGAAGACATATGACATCTTGATTCTGGGGTCATACATCAAATAGAAAGAGATTGAATGCTTTCATTTTGAACCATTATAAATCAAGCAAAAGCTGATGATTCGATGTAGCCGCCGATTGTGGTAGTGATGATATTTCTAGCGCAACACTCACCTGCACGAATCACCTTCATTGTATCCATCAATCGCATTCTCATTGGGGAGGACTTTCCTGTTGTGTGTTTCCAAAAGAGAAAAGGCTTATTAAATCAGCAGACAATGAGCGGTGCTGTGAATGAAAAGCGTGTAGACGAGAAAAATCCAGGACTGCGGTAGTTTTCCGCACGTGGAAAGAGACCATAAAAAAGAGAGAGAATGATTGAGAAGAGCAAGAGGAGGAAAGTTACGAGGAGCATTGGAAAAGCACAAATTGCCGCCTACCCCACAATGGCCGAATGCCGTCCGATCCCAGAAAAGAAAGGCAAACGACTCTACAGTCACAATAGAAGAATTCACCTTTGTTTGCAGGGCAATAATTTATTTCGACAATTAAATAGACTAAGACTTATATAATAGTCAGTAATAATTCAAATTCCACCTTGGTAGAGGTTAATACTGTACTTTAGAAAAGAATCGTTGGCTTCGAAAACATTGCATTCATTGCATTTATTTATCTATTGCGATACCGGCACTAATAGAAGGGAATGTTCCAATCAAGGATTGCTTTAATAAATTGTGATCGGGAAGTAAGATCATAATATAATATTCGATAAGAAACGTTCAGAACAGTAAGTTCATAAATGAGTAAGTGAATAATTGTAGAATACTTGAATATATAGTATCAAACTTGATATCCTGAACTATTTCACGGAACTATTTGGTGAAGCATCCTAACATTTTTCCAAGAGAGAGAACTCTGTAGTGGATGATTCTTGAGAGGCAAAACTCAATATTCAAAACCTCCCAACCAATAGATTCTCAATCAATTGTTTATTCTATTCTGATCACATGATTGCAATAATTCATAAAGCAACATCTTGTTCGAAAATTGAAACCTGTACATAAGACATTTACAATTTCCTGCAAGACAGCTTTTGAATTTACGTTTTTCAAGAATTCTTAAATGCTGTCCTTGAAGACTTCTGATAAACTGGGTTGTTGATCTATGAGATCTTCTAAAGCAACTGAAATTTGTACACAATCAATAACCATATTATGTTGTAAGATGAGAATTTCACTCGAATAATGTTGTAATATTCTGTTCAATTGGAAATTTATATTGTTCAAGTCAAGTATATCGATCATCTATGAACAAAACTTTTCAATGTTATCTTGTGTTAACTCTTATTTCTCCTATTAACTCTCATTATTTATTTGATTTCAGGTGAGAAACCTGGAAATATTGATATCGAAAGTACCTTGGAAAGTCGATTTTGGAAATTGATTTGGTAAATTAATATTATTATCAGCTCTTATTACCTATATATCCTATTATTATTTTTAAAACTCTATACTGCGAAATTGAAAAGGTCAGGAGAGCTTGTATTGACCTTGCGTCAAGATATCTTACAATACCATATTATTAATAATCAGATTAGCGAAAACTGTTCACTGTGGTGGAGAATTTGGGAATCCAGGTCCTCTCTGTCGCAAAACGCGCTAGATCAGAAATTAAGAGGGCGAGATAGGAATAGAGAGAGAATTGAATTTAATAATTGCCTTCATTAAGGGCGTAGTTAGGACTCTAGGTCCTCTCAGCACACAATCCTTCAGAGAGAGAGATTGATTGATTGATTGATTGAGTACTTTATTTATGTAGATTACAATATATACTGGCTTATACACTTATATACAATAGCTTATAATGCAGCAAAATTATAGATGAATTTACATAATATAGACTAAGAAAATAATAATTGAACTGTATATGATATGAAAAAAGCAATTTGTAATAACTATAGATAATTATATTGTTATGCATCTACATAAATTGGCGGAGCTTTTATCAATGTCCATTCTTAGGAAAGAATATTAAAAATATCCTTCCCACTAACTCTATACCAAAACGTTAGTTTATAGGTTTGTATTGGTGGGATGGGTGAGGGATGGTTGCCATGTGATCGTTCTAGGGCCGGACAGTTTCAGTCATTTGTTCCAAAAGATGTTTTTTTAGGTCAGGATGAAGCTCGCTCGGCTCTCGATGGACCTGATAGAAACAGGAAGTTCATTCCATGCACGACAGGCACTGACTAAAAAGGATTTTGTGAAAATAGTGGTTCGATGGTTGGGTATCCTTAACGTACTTTCTCCGGTTCTAGTATGTGAAGCATCCATCCTCCTACCTCCAGAAACAAATTTGAAATCATCTTTGAAATAGTTCGGATTTCCGTATTTCAAGATATCTCTAACAAGCTTGACTATTCGAAAACGTCTTTGATCGGGAAGCTTCAATGTTGAAGTGGCAATGTTGGCAGGGGTGATATGTTCATGACGTTGAAGAGAGTAGACAAAACGTAGACAATAATTTTGGCAACGCTGTATTTTATTGGTCAGAACCAATAACAATTTAATGTTTCTAGGGAGGATATCGTGCATTTTCTTCAATGAATGCATCGCTGAAAATACCTTTTCACATGTTCTGTTCACTTGTTCTGACCAGTCAAGAGTATTATTTATAATAATTCCTGAATTTTCCACTAAGCTATAGTAAGGAACGTCATTACCGTCTACACTAATTTTGTGAATCGATTCAAGGTCAATATTGTTTATAAGACTAGAATATCCAATTATAATGGGTTGTTTTTTGATGGGATTAAGCTTAAGCCCATTTTTCTTTGTCCATTCGAATATCGAATTGATATCTTGATTCATAATTCCATCTTTTTCATCTATTTTTGTTATGGGACAGCTTAAATAAATTTGAAGGACATTATAAGTATGGAAGCTGGAGAACTTGATAATGAAAGAAAGGTCATTAGCATACAAAGTGAATAGGAGAGGGCCTAAAATTGAACCTTGTGGTACTCCATGCATAACATTTTTCCAATTTGACTTGTCACCAACAGAAACACATTGTTTCCTACCTAAGAGATAGGATTTGAACCAAACTAGGGAGTTGTGACTAAAACCAAGAATAGCTAACTTATTTAAAAGAACTTTATGATCAACAGTATCAAATGCTTCAGAGAGAGAGTATCAAATGAGAGAGAGAGAGAGAGAGAGAGAGAGAGAGAAAGTTTGAGAGAGTAAAAAAATACAGATTGGATTGGATAAGAGTTCATGTATGCTACAATACATACTGGCTTATACACTTCTTTACATAAACTGACAGTATTGCTAATTATTTAATTTCACAAAGTTTGTAAAATTATTAGTCAGAATAAAAAATGAAAAGCAATGCAATTTGAATGAAGATAATATAATATTGTGATGTAAACTACATACATTGGCAGTGTTTCAACAGATAATTATTGTCAATTCTCTGGAAAGGATATAAAATAATATCCTTCCCATTAACACACGACCGGGAATAGATCGATTGACAGAGAGAGATTGATGGATTGATTGATTATTATACATGCATTCATTGAGTGCAGAGTTATGACTCTAGGTCCTCTCTGTCACACAACACCACATAAAAAATTACATTATATTACAAATCTGAGAGAGAAAGAGAAAGAAATTGGAAAGAGAGGAGAATCAAATTAACCAACGCTAGCATTATTACTGTACAATACATAGTTCAATCACATTCAATTAGGATGGGGCTATGAAGATTGAGTTGACCAAGTTGATAAAAACTCAAACAGACTGTAGGCCTACCACTGAACTGGTAATTGGAATAGAAAAAATTTGGTTGTCACTCCAGAAAATAAGGATATTAAGTTGATAGCTCACTATCTAGTCAAATGAGATGCTTATGAAATATTGATATCTCGTACCATTATTGGAAAAGCTATTCAAACAGCTAATGCATTGTTTGCGTGTCCCATTAAGCAAATGGACCTATGATTCATTTTCACTACAAGCAAGTTGTTTTCTTATGATTTCATGAGTTCAACTGGCGTGGAATCTTTTGGGAAAAGAGTGACAGTGTGCTTTGTTCCGTTCCATTGCAATAGTAACCATTAATTATTTCCGGTTCAAATTCATTTGGTAAATAGTTGATAGAAAAGGGAATTAGTTATTAAACTCATATTGTTGATTTTGGCTTATTGATTTCAAACTAATTAACTTGCATAGGAGATCAAGAACTCAATAAGAAATGGCGAAGAGTGAATGGAATTGGTCGAGTATCCGTTATTCAAGTTCACAATGCGAAGAGAGTTAGAGGCGTTTAAATTTGAAGATCTCAAGTTGACTAGACTCTATTTACATTCTCTTATGCCAAATCAACAAACTTTCTTCTTTTATTGATCCCGATCCCCAACAATCATCATCATCATCCTAGTACTGTATTAGCAAACCGTTCATCTCACCGCCTTATTTGCTTTACACACTGGAATGGTAATAACAACAGTCAAAACCATATAATTGTTGAGATTGTATTAGCGGTGTGCTTCCAGAACAACACTCAGCAAACATGCACGAATCTCAAAGCAGGTCATTTCTTGTGTGTTCTTTCTTACAATCAAGTTTGAACTTCGTGGGTTTACATTGGAGTACTGAGTACTGAGTATACATCATATTGTATAGTTAAGAGAATTCAGCTCAAGATGAATACATGACGTAGAAGAATCTGAAAACAAATTTCAGCATCACAAACTTCCACTCAAGTTTGATTATAAACATGACAGCATCGTCCGTTTTGCTGAATGGAAACATGACAGCATCGTCCGTTTTGCTGAATGGAAACAATCCATGATCAAATCAAGATATCCTGTGCTGGTTGATCTGCAGATCAAACTTGACAAAAGGAGGCGTGGACGTAATCTTGGAGACGATGTCAAGCTTCTGGTATCGCCATGGTTGCCATGGTGATAACAGAGCAGGCAGAATCTGGAGGAAATGGGACAGCTAATTCTAACGTTTAGTGCTGGCTAGTCCCTCAGGATTATAATTCTCTGTTGTAGTGCAGCGGGGTCTGTCTGTCTTGGCCAGAACCTTCACTGCCGTACATTTGTTAACTACACAACTTCCCAACACTAGAACCGCTCTCAGATAGATGAACACCAAGACAACAAGACCTTTGATATTATTATTTCCTCCTGCTCCTTTGTCTCTTCATTTTCTTCTCTCACTCCAGTCACTGACTGCTTTGTATTCAACTGGATTTACCCAACACTGTATCGGTAATATTCCTCGGTCTCTCCCTAGAGTTTAATAGCAATGAACTTGATTCGCTATGCTTATTCTAGTTTCTCAGTTTCTCAAGGAGTAGTCTGACCACAAGTAAAACGTTGTGGATCAAAGCTACACATTTTAATGAAGTTCAACTGAAAAATACTCTTGTACATAAAATACTTATTCATTTGAAAATACAAACGCATAACTGCACATACAAACAGTGAAACGAATAGAAAAAATGACATAACTGGTTAACGACCTTCACGATTCACATCTTCGTAAACATATTCGTGAAAGACATGGGTCCACTTGCACATGGTCATAAGAAAAACAAACTCTTCATGATCCATACAGAATATCAATGCAGAAGTATGTATGATATACTTAAAGTCTATAATAAAATAAAGGGAAAAATAGGCTTTTACGGGATAGGATATACACGAATGTCTTAACTACTAAACTGATCAACTCGAAATTTTGCATAACGATTCTGAATTTACCGAGAATAGAAATAGGCTTATTTTTATTGTTAACAAACAATTAATTCCAATTCAATAATAAAAACATATCTATTTTGTTATTCAGGGGTTACGTAACTATAAAAGCCCAACTATAAAAGCCTAGCTTCTCCAAGTGATTCCATAACTTAGTTGGTAGCACGCGTAACTCTTGAATGAAAGGTTGATGGTTCGGGACCAAATCTATATAAATGAAAATCTAGCCTCAAATTTTGACATTCAATAACTTTTTCATGTGTGCACCGAATTTGATGATTCTTTTTAGTTGTGTTCGTTATGTTCAGGACCAGGTTTACGGCCTATCAAATTTATAATCGGACTTCAGGACTCTTTCCTACGGTCCTTCAAAGTTGATGTAATCTTTATGGGAGAAGATTTGTGAGCTGGCCACACACAAAAATAAAAGTCAGCTGTTATAATCATTGCGTCATACAACAGTCGTCGATAGATAGTAGACAAGAGTGTGTGCTGCTCCATAACCGCCCATGTATTTTATTCTAAACGCTCAGACTAAAAACAAAATGACTGCTCTGTGTGTAATCATCCAGCAGTGCAGCCTCAGGTTAAAGACTTTCATGCTCCAAATACATTAGTCCAGGCAACGAATGCTCAAATAAAGGTATAGAGGGAAAAGTTTGGAACACATTTTTCAACTCCAAAGCTATTAAGGATAGTAAGAGGTCCTCACAAAAGTCCTCACCCCTACCCGCTGTGCTAAAGGGGTGGGAGTGGTTTGAAAGTGCCATTTTTTCATTTTTCGGTTATATCTCGGAAACTATGCATCTTATGAACATTTGTATCCTATGCAAAATTTGAGCTTACAAAATTACCAAGAAGTCTTGTCCCTTACATTTTTCCCATATCTCTCCTAGTTTCTGAGATATCTGCTCTTGAAGGTGGGACATTTTTTGAAAAAAAAACACTTCTGCCTCCAATTTTTCATAGTCCAGGCGATGAATGCTCAAAAAAGGGTATAGAGGGGAAAGTTTGGAACACATTTTTCAACTCCAAAGCTATTAAGGATAGTAAGAGGTCCTCACAAAAGTCCTCACCCCTACCCGCTGTGCTAAAGGGGTGGGAGTGGTTTGAAAGTGCCATTTTTTCATTTTTCGGTTATATCTCGGAAACTATGCATCTTATGAACATTTGTATCCTATGCAAAATTTGAGCTTACAAAATTACCAAGAAGTCTTGTCCCTTACATTTTTCCCATATCTCTCCTAGTTTCTGAGATATCCGCTCTAAAAGATGTGACATTTTTGGAAAAAAAAACATTTTCCTTCAATTTTTTGCTACTTTTGCTCTTATAACTTTTTGAATATCGATGGAAAAAATCCATGCTGATCATAAGCTTATAGAGCATCAAATTCTCTTCAATTTCATGTATAATTTCACAAGTTTACGCACTTCCCCACGACTGTTGCAGTTGCAGCAGCTTCAGTGTTAAGTGAGATCTTCAGGAATGCAAAAATAGACCAATTATTGACAAAGGAATTTGGAGAGAATGTTTTGAACACAATGTTTGACTTTGCAGCTTTATTGGGTCCAGATAGGGGTGAACATATCAAAAGTTCCCATCTTTATTCTTGTGTAAAGGGATGAGGGTGGTTTAAAAGTTGCATTTTTCAACGTTTTGCTTACACGCTCATATCTTGAGAAAAATGCGTTCAACCGACATGACTAGCAATTCAGAAATGAAGCTTGATGAATTCTCTACATAATTTGTTCAGTGGTTATTTGTGATATCGCCAACAGTTTCCGAGATATACGCTCATAAAATGTAAAATTGTTAAAATAACAGCTTTTAATTTTATTTTTTGATGTTTCAAGGCCTACAACTCTCCAACAACGCATCATAAAAATGAATGCTCACCGTAGATTTGTAGAGCTCTGTTTCCTCTTCAATTTGATGTATTATTTCACTACTTGATGTTTTCCCTCTATTGTTATAGCGGATTCAATGTGGGGGGTGGAATTTTCAACTCTGC
The DNA here is from genome assembly GCF_014356525.2 of Nilaparvata lugens. Classification (NCBI taxonomy): domain Eukaryota; kingdom Metazoa; phylum Arthropoda; class Insecta; order Hemiptera; family Delphacidae; genus Nilaparvata; species Nilaparvata lugens. Next base: position 39,128,244 of record NC_052508.1, read on the forward strand.
AACAAGTGTCAACTTAGCAGTTTCACGCCTTCAATAGACGGGCTAGAGATACGTATTCTGGCTATGTTTATCTCCCAACTAGTCTTCATTAAGCTACGTAGTTGAAAATTGTGTACCAGATGTTCCAGATCCAGAATCAAATTTAATTGTCAAGTGATCAATTGTTACAAAATAAAAATTTCACCCCCCACATTGAATCCGCTATAACAATAGAAGGAAAACATTAAGTAGTGGAATAATACATCAAATTGAAGAGGAAACAAAGCTTCGTGCTGATTATGAGCTAATAGAGCATCAAATTATCTTCAATTTGATGTATATTTTCACTATTTTACGCATTTCCCTACGACTTTTGCAGCAGTTTCAGTGTTGAGAGTGAAATTTTCTGTTCAGCAACAATAGATCAATTGACAATGAAATTTGGAGGGGTTGTTTGGAACACAATTTTTGACTTTGCAGCTTTGTTGACACTAGTTTGGAGGTGAGCATATCAAAAATCCCAACCCCTACATCATGTGCTGAAGGGATGAGGGTGGTTCGAAAGTTGCATTTTCCACTCATTACTTACATGCTTATATCTTGGAAACAATGTGTTCTATTGACATAATCAACTACATAAAAATGAAGCTTAATAAATCTCCTACAAGTTTTGTTTGGTAGCGTTTTTCGATAAATCTGATACTCTTCGATATATTTATGTTCTGAAGTGATGCATTTTCGAAAACCGAGTCTTTCTTCCATTTTTTCGCTCTTCCAAGTCTTATAACTTTTCAACAATTGATGAAACAAGAATATTAATGTCCATACTGAAGTACACTGCCAATTTATGATGACAGAATAGAGTGATATTGGAAAAAAGTCACTAAAACTGCTGCAACAGTCGTATGGAAACGCCTGAAATAGTCCAATTATACATGAAATGGAAGATAATTTAATGCTCTACAATCTCGTGATCATCACATTCTTGTTTCATCAATTGTTGAGATGTTAAGACTTGAAAGAGCGAAAAAATGGAAGAAAAACTGAGTTCTCGAAAATGCATCTATAATAATATTTCGTTGACTGGACTACATTGGTTTTTTCGAATAATTGTGCTGTCTTCGGTGTTCAGAATTAATTGAATTTTTGCAGTTGAAAATTATCTGTATAAATAAATCGCCGCATCGTGCCTCCTCAGGTGTGCATCCAGCTAAAGTTTGTCATGAGATGCATTAAACTATTTGGCGGTACGAAGTTCGCCGGGCCAGCTAGTATATACTATTTTTATTTTCTGGAAATGTTCAACGCTGATTACTACGTAATTTTGACAAAATTATGCATAAATATGCCATTTTTATGTTTCCTGTACTTGAGGAGATGCATTCTACAACACAAAATTTTCCCCAGTGCAAATCACGGGTAACCTGCTAGTTATTCATATTAGTTTCAAATAAATTCTTCAACATGTATGTTTCACTTCGCTTCACCATTTTGAATTGTTTGTAATTTCAAATTTCAAATTTATTTATTCTACACTCATAAATACATAAATCAAACAAAGCTCAACATGACAATACAATCCAACCAAAGTTTAATAATAATAAACAGTAAGTGAGAAAAAACACTGGCATAAGATGACTCTTGTTCGCCAGTGGGAGTGGGAGATGAAATTACATTACGCTTAACCTGATTTAAATTGATTCAGCACAGAAGCAAATATTTACACAGAATAGTAAATTATAAAACGAAGAATCTAAACAGAATTCACAACAACAAAAAAATTAAAAAATTCTCTTGAGTATCTTAATATACTATATAACTAGGGTACTCTCTTATTCATAGATATAGTGATCCATAAATACAGTAAACAGGGTATATAGAACGTATTTCATGGTAAATGGGAAGAGGGAAAAATCATAATATTCTTATGAAAACAAAAAAAATCACAAAATATTTAAATTGAAATCGAAAAATTCTGGCAAATCGTAATTCTCATACGAAAAAATCACAAAATATTTTAAAAATTCTGGCAAATCCAATTTCTTATGTTATTAGGGACATTTTTCGATACATGGAAATTCAATGAGATCTGAAGGTAATTTATCAATTATTTTTGGTGCTATATAAATAAGCTGCTTACGTATATTTTTTTCTGCTAGCAAACCATTGAATATATTTAATGCCATCTTTCCCGATGAGGATTTCCCTTTAAAATGTTCTGTCAATGAAAGTTGCGACGTCAAGTTCATTCCCAGATACTTATAGCTTTTAACCACTTCAATTGGTTCGTTTTTATATCGCCAGACATCATGTTTGATAGTTTTACCCCCCCTTCAGAAGATTATTATTTTAGATTTGTCAAGGTTCACCTGAAGGTTCCACCGTTCACAATACATTTCCAGGTTCGCTATCATCTTCTTCAGCATCAACCTATCCGGTGCGAGCAGGACTATATCATCAGCATATGCTAAAAGCTGGATGCACACGCCACCAACGCTGACTCCTCCCTCCAAATAATCCTCCAGATCGTTGACGACAATGAGAACAACAAGGGGCTCAATAGGCAACCCTGCTTTACTCCTGTGTGAGTTTCAAACTTTTCTGAAAGCCCTTCTTGTCCCCAAACTCTTGCTGTTGTTCCATTATACAAGTTTTCCAACGCATTTAGCATTTTAAGCGATACTCCAATTCCAGTAAGTTTATAAAACAATGCTTGTCTATCGATCCTATCAAATGCAGCAGAAAAGTCCACAAAGAATGCATATACTTTTTCCCGCTTCTCATGCAGCTTGATGTTGACAATGCTCATCAAGTTGAATATATTATCGATCGTGGAATACGACTTTCTGAACCCGGCCTGAAACTCCTGTAAAATTCTGTGATGCGTAGTCCACCTCTCCATCTTGTCGAGCAGCGCCCCAGTAAAAAGCTTTCCTATGGTGTTGCCAAACGATATTCCTCTGTAATTTTTTGTTTCATTTCTGTCCCCTTTTTAATATGGTATATATAATTGTTTCTTTGAAGGTTTCTGGGATCCTGGAAGAGTCATGTAGGCCATTGAAAATTACCACCAATTTCTCTAAGAAGGCAGCAGGCGCGTGCTTCAAAAACTCGTAGGTGATTCTGTCTTCACCTGGTGCTTTGTTCTCTTTGACTTTCCTAAGAACATTGTTTAGATTCTGTAGAACGATTGGTGAGTCCAGAATTCTATCCTTGACATATGGCACAGCATATAAAACTCTATCAGCTACGATGGTAGGATTCAGCAGCTGATCAAAGTGTCTCACCCAATCTTCTAAACAAATATTTACTCCAACACAAAACTGTTTTTTCCTGTAACAAGCTTCCAGAAATCTCCTGAGTCTTTGACCATCTTGAACCTTTCTGTCAATGTACACAAAAATTTCTTTCTCTTCTCTATGCATAGCAACTTAAAAGCTCTATTTGTTTCCAAATACTTGACTCTAATTAATTCCGAGTTTTTTTTCTGAACAATTTCAACAGACCAAACACTTATAGCACATAAGTCAATAACGGATGACCCCTGAGCTCCAATAAACGTAAATTCCCCCTCTGCGTCCGCTTCCGTACGACCGTTCAAGATAACCATACCAAAATCTTCAAACATGGTCAATAATTCCTTTCCATTTGCATTGGTTATCAAATCTTTCGAATTCCTCTCGCCGCTCAGAAAACTAGACAAGCTTGATAGGGTTTCCTCAGCCATTGCTTGCTCTTTACCGATCCTTCCATTAAAATCACCATTCAGCATAAACTCCGCTACTCTTGAGTCTGTCATCAAATCCCTGAGCCTTCTGAAGTCCTCTAACCATTTGTTACAATAAAGGTAAACAGGAACTATAAATACTCTCCGCGCATTGATGTACATCTCGACCAATTGATAGTTGTGGATTGTTCTGAAATTTAGATATTTCTCACATTTCTTTCCCCTTCGAATACCGTAGATTACACCCTCACTGTCCCAACCGCGACATGCCGTTCTAACTGCAGGAATTAGTATTTTATACAAACAACAATCATTTCAATAGTATATTTCCATTTTTTTTAAATATTATCCATTTGGTTTTTCAGTTACTAAGTTTCTCTTCATAAATTATTGCTTACAGGATCTCGATTGACCAGCATACTAGGAATACTTAGGCTTGTTGTGTCACGGCTTATGACAGTACATCTTCATTGGTTAACCGCTAATGGTCAATTATAGTTCAGTTAACTAGAGATATGATCCATCATGAGAGAAAATTTATATTCTGAGGCCTAATTACTTGTTCACTTTTTCTAAGTTTCAATTTCATTTTTATTTTTTCAATGAAGCAACAATTCAACTTTTAGTTTGAGGTTCCGTTCGCTTCCACCTTTCTTTTACAACTCAGACTCACCTACATTTCTAATCACAATAGATTTTCTTCTCTCTTGTTTTCTATTTTGAAGTTGATTGAATGATGTGGTCTCTTATAAGTACGGAGATTTGATGTGCTACCTAATTAAAGAGCTTTGCAATTCTCTAGTTGGGATTCTTTCTTTTTATATTGAATCACTTTCTTTTTATGAAGCCAAATAGAAAATCAGAGCTCAATGAATGAGTGTCATCAGATACTGAAATATAACTTTGTAAAAGTTCAGTTCCATGGAAATGTGCCATGCCAGAGTGAATTGCAGCAGCTATTTAAGCTTTTTTTTTATAGGGAACGTTACATTTCACTTATTACGTTTTCCTGTCTAGATTATACAGACATTTTCATATTTAATCGACCAAAGCAATTCATGAAGCACTCTCTCTGCTCTGCCCTTGCCCCATACTTCTCCATTTTCCGCTAGCCTCTCATCGCCGAGAGATCACTTTCTCAAGATGTGTAATTTGTGACAAAATGTGTAATTTTTCACGTTGTACTCCTGTACTGGTCTATCAAGTATAAAATAGACTCGTACCATTTTGAAGAATATATTTTTTTGAGTATACGTACCAGTATTTATTATAAAAGATTTGATGAGGCCTTATTGGAATCATATAGTTTCCAAAGTATTTTTAATTATAATATTTTGAATGTTTTGGTGCTTCAAGAAAATTTACACACCCTTCAAACCTTGTGTAACCGGTAATATCTTTGTCATATGACTTAGTTAATCTTCCAAAATATTACATATATAAGAATACATGTAGTTCGATAGACATTCTTGCAGTGTAATCCACCTCTGCGCACCAATGTAAACTGAGGGGGTGTTTCTTCTCTTCTATAATATTTTTACTAAAATTATACTGCTATCAAATCTTTATTTGAATCCTTGATTGGTTGGGAGCTTTTAGTGGATTCGCTCATTCAAATGCACAGATTATCATCATTATTTGATTGTCACCTATTCTAGCAACTATGGTTTCTATGAGCCAGGAACTTCATATACAATACTTTTAAAATTTGACGTCAGGTTTATTGAATTCTAAATCGAACGAATTAATGAAAGTCATGTTACATGTCAAATTTTCAAACAAATTCATCCAGTAATCGATTTAGGATGGAAGGCATAAAATTTTTAATTTAACTTAATAAAAACAATATAAGAACTTGTAGTACCCTTTATTAAAAACTTTAAACTATTTATCGACTAGTTTCGACCATAGGTAATTTTCAAGTTCATATGTGAAAAATAAACAAGTTGATAGATAATTTGAACATATGATGAATATATTTCTTATTCTTTATTTTTTTCACATTTTAACTTAAAAATGAACAATGGTCTAAACTAGTCGTTGAATATTTTGAAGTTTTTAATAAAGGGTACTACAAGTTTTTATTAATCTGAATTAAGTAGCCCATATAAGTGCTTTTAATTTTCAATTTCTACACTTGGGTACTTGATTAGTTGCTGCAACTAAGTTTGGGCCTCGGTCATTCTATGAAAATTAATTTTGAGCTATATAAGGAACAACAAAAGTTTGGCACTCACCATTTTAACAATATTCAATCTTCGATTCTTTAGAAACACTCAAATACGATTTAAGAAAACTCACTATACACTAGCTCACACGCACAAATAATTCCCTGTATAAAATTTGATTCCCTATCCAACTAGATAAAAATTACTGGTAACTGAAAACTCAACAATAATTAATCCCTCTGAATGGGAACAGACCCATTCAGAGGACCGAGGCTCGCACAGGCTTGCACGAGGCATGATGTTTTTCCGGTTACGTCTCAATTCGAACCGTGGCCTTCTCACTGAAAATTATCCCCTCTCCACGAGCGTTGAGCATAACTTCCAGTGGAAAAGCAAAGTTGCAAAAAGGTCAATGCTCGTACAATTCCCAAATACAGTAGCATTTTCGACATGAAAATGTATTCGAAAAATTAATATTGACAGCTTTAATTTTGACAACTAAGCAACAAGTTAAAAAATTCAATAAGAGCATGGTTAATTCTCACATTAAAACATAAAGTAAAAATCAGAGTTCATACAGTTCAATAACCTGAAAAATAAAAGACACACAGAAAACACAACTACAATAGTATCCACTCAATATCACACTTGTATGAAACGCCGATAAAATCTTATCGTGAACGTTTCTTAATCTATATCACATTATTGTAATTTATTAATTATTGATATTTCTAGTCTATTATTACTATTCACAACAATATTATTACGTTGAATGGTTTTGTTCTATTGTATTATTTCTATCAAATTATTCTTGTGAATAATCGCACCCCTCAAATTCAGACTAGATTCAGCTCCCCCACTAAATAAGACACATCCAGATAAGATTATATCGTTATGTTATATTCCTATAGCATATTCTTCCGTATATACAAAATTCCTATTTTATGGACCACCCAAGATTTGTTCCAAGTCCCAAGAATTTTAATGACGCAGTATGCCATGGATATTAATTTAGTTGTTATGTAGTTTTCTTCATAAACTGGTTAAACCAGTAGTGGCCGCTACAGGGGCTGGGAGTTTGGACGCAAACGCACTTTTTAAAATTTGAGATTAATTACGTCCATGGGCTTGGAGGGATGGGACAACTGGTTCAGAGGTTTAAAGAAAATCTAATATTTTACTGATATGATAACATGTATTACAGTTGATTGATTGATTGATTGAGTACTTTATTTATGTAGATTACAATATATACTGGCTTATACACTTATATACAATAGCTTACAATACAGCAAAATTATAGATGAATTTACATAACATAGACTAAGAGAATAATTATTGAAAGTATATGATATGAAAAAGTAATTTGTAATATAATAACTATGGATAATTATATTGTTATGCATCTACATAAATTGGCGGAGCTTTGGACATATCAATGTCCATTCTTCGGAAAGAATATTAAAAATATCCTCCCCACTAACTCTCTACCAAAACGTTAATTTCGTTATTTAATCTAAGGATTTATTTATTAATGGAAATATTGTAAAAGTTTTAATCAATATGAATATTGAAGAGAAAAAAAACAGGAAATTGATAAAGTAAAATAATTATATAGGTAGATAAGATCAAATAATTGATTAATAAAATGAAGTAGGCTGAAAGTAGATCAGGGTTATCAAATTTCAGTAATATACAGCAGTATGCAGTGGTTAATTGAAATAACATGAGTTTATATAATATATATATATACAATTCGTTCTATAACATGGTTTAAAGGTTTATATTGGTGGAATGGGTGAGGGATGGTTGTCATGTGATCGTTCTAGGGCCGGACAGTTTCAGTCATTTGTTCCAAAATATGTTTTTTTAAAGTCAGGTTGAAGCTCGCTCGGCTCTCGATAGACCTGATAGAAACAGGAAGTGTATTCCATGCACGACAGGCACTGACTAAGAAGGATTTTGTGAAAATAGTAGTTCGATGATTGGGTATCCTTAAAGTACTTTCTCCGGTTCTAGTATGTGAAGCATCTATCCTCCTACCTTCAGAGACAAATTTGAAATCATCTTTAAAATAGTTCGGATTACCGTATTTCAAGATATCTCTAACAAGCTTGACTATTCGAAAAAGCCTTTGATCGGGAAGCTTTAATGTTGAACTAGCAATGTGGGCTGGGGTGATATGATCATGGCGTTGGAGAGAGTAGACGAAACGTAGACAATAATTTTGGCAACGCTGTAGTTTATCATTCAGAGTGACTTGCATATCGTTAAGAACAGAATTACAATACATTAAATGTGGGAATATGAGAGATTGAACCAATAATAATTTAATGTTTCTAGGGAGAATATCGTGCATTTTCTCCAATGCATGCATGGCTGAGAATACCTTTTTACAAGTTTTGTTCACTTGTTCTGACCAGTCAAGAGTATTTTTCATAATAATGCCTAAATTTTTAACTGAGCTACAGTAAGGAATGTCATTACCGTCTACACTAATTTTGTGAATCGATTCAAGGTCAATATTGTTTATAAGACGAGAATATCCAATTATAATGGGTTGTGTTTTGATGGGATTAAGCTTAAGGCCATTTTTCTTTGTCCATTCCACTATCGAATTGATATCCTGATTCATTATTCCAACTGTTTCATTAATTTTTGTTATGGGACAGCTTAAATATATTTAAAGGTCGTCTGCATAAGTATGGAAACTGGAGAATTTGATAATGGAAGAAAGGTCATTAGCATACAAAGTGAAGAGGAGAGGGCCTAAAATTGAACCTTGTGGTACTCCATGCATAACGTTTTTCCAAGTAGACTTATTGTCACCGACTGATACACATTGTTTCCTACCTAATAGATAGGATTTAAACCAAACTAACGAGTTGTGACTGAAACCAAGAATAGCCAACTTATTCAGAAGGACTGTATGTTCAACAGTATCGAATGCTTTAGAAAAATCAAATAGGGTGGGGATGGTGCATTTTCTTTGGTCCATATTGTAAAATCCCAGTCTCTGGAGGGGCGTCATGTGTCATGATCTTACTCCAAAGGGGGGACACGGAAATGTATAATTGGAACTATATGATAATAAATTAGAATTATAATTGTTCGGTCTTGAGTACGATTTCCTTGTACGTTGGGTCTTACCTTGTGTCGGCGAATGTTTTAACCTATTTTGTTCCGTAGAAAGAAGAGGACGTAAAATGAACAAGTAATTGATGGATAGAATAGTCAGATTAAATAGAATAGTTGAACGGTTGTAATATTTGAGGTTATGATTCAATGATAGATATTTGCAGGTTAGATTGATTGATCTTTGTTTAATCGAATTGTCGATATCACTTAAATTGATGTATTGAAGCAGAATGACTAGTATATGGATGGGACGGATTGAAAAAGTTAGTTTGCTCAACAGAGGGTTTGTCGGTCTACAAAGGTAGCCGAAGTAAGGGACCTGAGACTCTAACTTAATATGGTAGGTGGTTATAATATAGTGAGGTGGAATAAAATTCACTTTAATAATAAAATACAGTTCAACTTGAATCTGCTGAAAATAAATCCTGTTGTCACTATGATCAGACAGAGATAGTAACTTTGGAGTGAACCTTTTCTCCAAATGATGACCAATATATCCGGAATCCAATACTTGTGCCGTAATTTGGAAAGATATTAGACCGCATGAAACAACAGGTAGAATGGCAAATCCATGCGAACCAGGTCTCTGATAAATACTATAGGTTATGTAGCGAAGTGCTGGACCAAAATAGTAAATATTTCGAGTACCGAGTTTAATTCTAACGTTGTCCAAACGATCTATTACCTCTCTTTTCAACGTTGATCGGCTGATGATGCAGGATTCACTTCACCTCGGTGTAGCAGGCCGGTGGGAGTCGATTTACTATTTGATTCTGTGGGATACTCCCAATGACAGAATTTATTACTTGATAAGAAAAACGACCACCACTTACCACCAGAATAGATAATAGTCTAATGATAAATACTATACTCGCTACTGTCTGACTATTGCAAAGCAGGACGTGTCCTGAATGACCAATGTGTGTCAGTCGAGAAAGAACGAATTTGGAGGTATAATGAAGTAAACCCAGTTTAACAAAACGGTAATATGGATATATTCTGAGAGATAAACTGTTACAGCAAATATTGAATAAATTAATGAACAGATTATGTGAATAATAATTTTCAATAGATACAAAATAAATATTGGTTGATAGCAGATTTGAATCTTTAAATTATAAATATTATATAGAAAGTTCGGTACTCTTCAATTAAACAAAATGAAATGGATAATAGCCCTTGGAAAGGGTCATAAACTGAACTATTAAACAAGAAAAAACAAGTTGATATGAAATGGTGATTCAGAAAATAGAATAAATTAATAATTAAAATTATTCTCAGGGTGTGGTTTCGCCTAAGGAAAATATACCTTCTAGCTAAGTACAGCGTGGACAGTTAAATTTATTTAATACTATAAAATTTAATTATGATAAATTTTGTACCCTTAAAACTATAGTCATGACTTTTCCAAATGGACGAATTTATACGCTGTACAATTTTCGCAGATTTATGGGGATCCCCTTTTATATTCGAACAACTTACGTAGACTTTTGTTTCCGTTTTTTGGTTTTTCGAAATATATCGTTCCGGCTGGGTCCTTCCACGTGGCGAAAAATGTTGAACAGACTTCACTGATATAATTTCAGGGTTTATTTGAATGAAATTTAAAATCTTGATATCACAATTATTATAGGAACTTTGGAACAACTTTTTTTAAAAAACAGAAAACGAAGATTAAGTTACATGAAACAGAAATTAAAGCTTTTGAACAATTAGGTACGTGGACTAGGTCTGCATCCTACCGATGATCCTTGCAAAATGGCCTCGAGTCTTCCTCTTCTAATTTTCACTTCAATTTCTCCTCCAAATTTTATCTTGCCAAATTTACATATTAATTCGGGATTGGTCCGATTCTGTGACGTAACCAGTACGCCGAATGGGTGGTGTCACTGTGTCCAACTTTAAAGCTTTAAAAATATGGTGAAATTCCTGATTTGAAGTTGTTCCAAATTATCATATAGTTTTTTATAATTATAATAATACATAAATAATAGAATTCGTCTATGATGATATGCTTTTAAATTGGCTTCAATGAACAGCTACTGATTATAGGACATAGACATGCTAGTATAAGATACAGTAGACAAGGATATATATGTTTATAACAATAACGAATATCATAATAAATAAATATTTCTTTCTATTTTTTTTTGTTTATATTGTTTTTTATACGATAGAATATCGACCCTCAAACGTCATATATGGCTAAGCTAATTTGTTCATATATTTTTAACAAGTATATTTTTCTTTTGTAGTTTAAATAAATAAATATTCGGGCTTATTTGGCCTAGAAACGAAAGTATAAAAATGAAAAATTTAATAATATATTATTTCTATGATCGATGTTTAGTTGAACTGCCTTCTCAATTTGCTACTTGTTAATGAGCTAGCCTTGGTTTGTTTCGGGGTTATGTTTTCATTTCGAAACTAACCTTCAAATATAACTTTACTGTTCTAATCCATAGGCATATAAACATATATGGTTTTTTCCATTGACTAATTTTTTGGAAGGCATACAATTACAGATTTATTTATTTCTTGCCTTGTAAGTTAGATAACAATCGTCTATCGACCTCAGATAAGATTATATTGTTTCTACGGTGATAGAAGCTATTCCGTTCTTGTACTAGCCTATGAACAAATTTATTCTGTATTTTGAGGACTGTACGATCATTGGTACATCACAATATCTAACCTTATATCATCAGTGACACGAAGCAGAGCTGTCTCAGTTGAATGGAATTTTCTAAATCCTGATTGAAAGTTATGAAGCTTACTATTGTTGTCTAGAAATTTTACAACTTGACCATGAATGAGTCTTTCTAGCACTTTGGACAATGCAGGTAAAATACTGATTGGTCTAAAATCCTCAACTTTATTGGGTGATGGAACTTTATTTAGAGGGCGAACCAGAGCAAACTTCCAGTTTTCAGGGAAAATGCCTTCTTCGAGTGACTTGTTGAAAATGTATGTAATGGTTGGTAAAACAGCAAATAATATCTTCTTGATAAATTTAATAGGAATTTTGTCTACACCCGTAGCATTACTATGAATACGTTGAATTGCTCTGAAAGTGTCTTCTTCTGAGATTGGATGGAAATGAAATTGATCAGTGATTGGTAAATCTAAGTTTGTAACCTGCTCTTCAAGATCATCTATATGATTAGCAATGACAACTTTGTCGCGTTGGTTAGTGTGTGAAACGAAATGGTCATTTATATTGTTCAATGGTAAGGCAATTTGTGGATTCGATTTCTGTTTGCCAAGCCCGAATTCCTTTATTCCCTGCCAAAGTGATTTAGAGTCTTGTCTATTGTTTGTCATAAACGAATTCAAGTACCTAATCTTTGAGTTTCGTAATTCCTGTTTAACTCTAGTTCTAAGACTCCTATACTCTATCAAACTGTCCAAGTCAAATGTCTTTTTAAATTTTCTATGTGCTTTGTCTCTACGTCCCATCATCTTAAGTATGTCTTCAGTCATCCACGGTACTCGTCGTTTTCTATTAATCCTCCTTGTCACATAAGGAGCATGTTTGTCATACAGAGTCAAAGTCCAATTCTCGAAAGTCTTGACCATGTCATCAACTGAGGGTAACGCTTCAATTTGATGCCATGGAGTCTGAGCCACATCAGTCAGGAAGGCAGCTTCATCAAAGTTTTTGAAGTCTCTATAAGTGATAATTTTGTGTTCTGGCTTAGGTATCTTATGGGAAAGAACACAGTAGATCAAATCATGTTCAGAAATAGCTGGGACTGGGATTTGACCTGCTTGAACAACCTCGTTAGGATCACTAACAATGAGAAGGTCAATGAGTGTGTCAGATTCATTAGTATGATGAGTTGGATCGAGAGGTAAAACAGTCATATTTAGGCATTGGAAAATAGTAGTCAGTTAAAAGTAGTCAAAGTTACGAATTGTCATGTTCAAGTCGGTGTTCATATCCCCCATAACTAGTATACGGCTATAACAAGGCATAAGAGAAAGCAAGGCATTTTCGAAATCTGTAAAATGACCTATTTTTGGTGGGCGATAACAGATACCAACGAGTAATTTATCAGTACTAGATAAGGATAATTCAAGTAGCATAAACTCTGGTCTGGAACAATACTATTGTTTAGATGTGATTAAAACTTTTGTTTTGATACCATCTTTCACATAAATTGCTACACCCCCACAAGCTTTATTTAATCTATCATTCCGGAAAAGATTATATCCAGGCAATGCAACAAAATGTGATGAAATACTAGGCTTCAAAAATGATTCGGAAATACCAATTATATTGAAGTCCTGAAAACGGAAGATTGCTCTGAGTTCATCAATGTGGCAGCTGAGGGATTGGACGTTAAGGTGAGCAGCCTTGAAAAGTTTTTTGGAAGAGTGGAGCTTATTCGCTAGGAACATACCTGCGTCATTATTACTATTATTGAAATAATCATACCTACTTGAGGGCGAGCGAGCTGACGTGTCAGTGAGAGGCATCATGGAAGCAGCAGACCAATCGTGAACCGACCTCAGAACGACACATGACGGGGAAAATGGGGATGAAACTGATAAAACTTAACCTAAATGAAAGAGTCTCTTGATTAGAGTGCATCCTGTATACCTTAACAGTTCGGCTTCCTTCACTATTTTAAAAACACTAGTTCAAAAAATTTACTAAACACATCAATAAGATGTAGATGTTGTGATCTGTGGAGTTACGGTGATGTATAATCCTAATGGTGAATAAGATGAAGATTGAGGAAGAACTTGTAGTGGGAGATCTAGTCCAAGTTGAGATAGAGCGAGTAGTTATCCAGTAGTGGAAGAATCGAGTCCGAGTGGAGGTAAAGAGAGATGGAATCCGGTAGTGGAAGATCGTGTTCAAGGTGGAGATAGAGCGAAATGGGATCCATTGAAAACTGCAAAAGAAAACAAAAAGCCAGCAGAAAAACGAAAAATCTTTGAAGAAAGTTATCAATTGAGAAAAGATACATAATACAACTGATAATGAATAATATTTGCATGAAATAAAAGAGGAATAGTATGATTTAATGTGAGAAAGAACCGAATATAAATATGGATATTAGTGGAAAGTAATCAGATAGAAAGAGAATAGGTAGAAAGAGAAATAGAGATAGAAAGAGAAATAAACATTTGAACATGCTGGATAGCTAGTGGGAAAATCACAGGGAAAATAATGATAATAATAGCGAAGAAGAGAAGAGAAAGAAGGAATGTGCACAATTGAGAAGAACTTATGAAACTGAACTATAGAATAAGAAACAGAACATCGTATTGTGATCTTGAATAAATCAAGGGAAGAAGAAGAAGAAAAGAAAAAGAAAGAGAAAGAGAAGAAGAAGAGGAAGAAGACGAAGAAGAATAGAAAAGAATAATAATCACCATTGCAAAAGTTACAAGTCACAAAAATCACATTGCAAAATTACAATATTCTAGTAATCATAATAACTATAAGATTAAGAAGAGAAATGAGAAAGAAAAATAAGAAGTGGAGGAGATGCTTGAGAAAGAGCTAGATTATTTCAGATGAGTTTTAAATAGGATTGAATGGTGAAATTTAAATAGTATTATATAGTATTAGAAGTGTAATCAACTATTGGGAGTTGCAATAACGATATAAGTAGTAAATAGAGTACTGTAATATTTTAGTTATGAATGTCTAAGATAACGTTTAATGGAACACAGCCCCTTTATAAGCATATGAACAGACTACCCACCCCTCTTCTCTATCAATAACTCTTCACACGTTAGCTTCTATTGTTCGAGCTGTGGCAATAGTAGAAGATATCATTATGTACACCTAATATGATGTTCCGCAGTCAGATCCTTGCGAATGGTGACGCCGGAACCCTTCAGCTTCCTCTTAGCGTCGAAGATCATCTTCCTGGTCCGGTAGCTGCAGAGTCGAACTATGATGGGTCGGTCCTTGGGTTTAGCTTGCCCTTGTTGAGGTGGTTGACGCCTTCCAACGCGATGCGAGCGGTTGACATCCGCCAGAGTCACGGGCACGTCCAGCTTCTTGTTGAAGACATCGAGCACCAGCAGGTCCGTGTCTTCTTTGTCGCTCTCCGGGATCCCAAAAATACGTATGGAATGTCGGCGCCCATATTGCTCGAGGTCGTCGACCTTCAGGTGACAAGACACCTCCAGCTCACGAATTCTATCGTGCAGCTGTTTGTTCTCCTCCTTCAATGCCTGAAGTTCCTCGAAAATAGACTTCACAGCCATTGAAACAGCACTGTGGACAGACTCTTCGATTTGCTGTCGAATAATGAGGAGGGTCTCTTCGGACAATGCTCCGGAAATAGCTGGCTTCAGAGCATTGACCTCATTCTTCGGTGTGCCTCTGTTCGGTCGACCCATCGTGTACCGTTAGATGGATTTACACTTTTATAGGCGAGAAGGTGAACTGAAGAATTAGGAATGTTTTTTCAAGATAAATAAAAAGAGTGTGAGTTAATCAAAAATATAATTTCACTATTGAATTTAGCTCGAGAAACTGATAAACGTGATGTATAATTTCTAGTGAATTGAACTGTATAACCCTACGAAATATCTATTAGAAGACGGAGCCGAACTAAACACACGTTTACTCACTCGACATAACCAAGAGAGAGTTACTCTAACATAACAGTTAAGAGTTATTAGGATAAATACGTGCAAAAATTTGAATTGTAGTAGTCTATAAGGCATCGTATAATAAACAATTAAATTTTGGAGGGATAAAAGTAGAGGCTGTAATGATCTCTAGAAGCTGAACATGGGAGTAAGTGCTGAGCTGATTAAAATTTCAAAAGAGTCAGACAAGGCCTAAGTCACCCGAAAAAAGACCTTTTAATTCTTGGTTCAGAAAAGAATATCATTCCCTTCTCCTTGATACCTCATTAGCCCGCTCTGCATAACCCACTTTCTTTCTTTGCAAGGGGCTCATCCCTAGAAAACAATGATGGCAAAAATGGGAGGAAGCTACGAATTTCTTTCGTCGTATTAAAGTTCATTTTTATTATTTACTAGATGGGGAGATGGAGAGATAGTGGATGAGAGGGAGAGCAGAAGGAGATGCTAGTCCCTTTGCTCCATTCTTCCCGTGTTTAGAATATGCAAACCTTATTCAAAATAAAACAAAGCTGTAGCAGATACATGAATTATGAATGAACGGGACCTCGGTCTTGTACACGCCGATTTTTTCTGCTCCTACCTTACGGATTCAGACTCGTTGAAAATTCAAAGAAGGTACTGTAGAAATAAAGCGATACAGAAAAATAAATAAGTTGACGTCCAATCAGGAAAAGGCAAGATAAAAGTATTGTATATCTTCCATTGCAAGCCGTCCTCTTATAGTTCGATTTGAACTACATTTCACCACCACCAACAATATTCAAGATGAACTGCGGAATTTATAGCTAGCCCATTGAATACTGATAGTCAAAGAAATTTATTCAATCGGTTAAATTTGACACCGTTTTCTACTCGCACATCATGACAAAGAGGGAATAGGTCTAGGATATTCATGAGTCTGTTATGGCGGGAGAGGAGATGAAGTTGATAGAAATAAAATTGCATTCTGAATGAGTGCCAGCAATGCAAATGTGCATCACCCGTCTGAGAATTCCATTCTAGCATTTAACACTTTGAAGTTGAAAAATATGCTACTTCCTTTCCACTTAAGAAACTTTGTCAGTGAAGTGATTTACTTTTCAGTCGAAGGAATGAACATCACTTCTTTGATAAAGGTGCTGTCATCCTGTCATGCCAGACTTGAATCATGCCTGATTTTGATATTTAACTAATCCAGATCATGACTTGCTTCCGTCAATCAATAAATATCGCCTATTTTGCTGCTAGAACCAGCATGATAAATTTTTATAAGAAAGAGACCATTTGAACAGTTTCTCTGGAAATTGAAATCATGTAAATTAGCGTTACAAAGTCTACACCATCTTTATTATTTTTACTTGCGTTGACTGACTTTCTATCCTTCCCATCAATTTGATGGTCTTTCTTCTTATGATACCAGACATGTACTCATGCTTTATTAACCGCTCTCATGCGGTGGAAAAATACGGGGCTGCTCTCAGATTGACTGCTAAAAAATTAAGGAAATAATTTTGAAACAGCCGAGGCAGAGCAGAGACCGGTGTGTGCTGAGCTCCCCAGACGCGCCCGACCCCTTCCACAACTTCTAACTGATATCAAATTACATCATCCCTTCCGTTTAATCTGCCATTCTTTCCCATTTCACGCACAACCAATCATTTAAAATTTCATGAATTTCAAAAAAAACCTCAGATAGATTATTAGTTGAGTAACTCCTGTACGCATTTCAGTATTAATTCATAACAGGACTCAAATCGCAAAGTGATGTTCCCAGGCCAAGCTATGAACCATATCCTTCTTGGTCAGAGTTTTTGTTACGAATTAATTTTAATAGTTCAGCAATGCTATTCAACCTGACGTGAGCAAGTGATTTCACTATTCACATTAAGGAAGGAAGCTGGAGAGTATCTTGGAATGCTAAGATTGAATGGAGTCTTCATTCTACGAAGATCACTAGATAATGTGTTAGAATATACTAAAAAGTAGTATACGATTCTCACTCAGATACTATTTCAGCTTCTGGTGACATTCGATCTTTGAATTCGGTGAACGTAATACAACGATTTTTCAAGCTACTTTTTCTGGTTGGATGGAGATTGTATTCAACGAATCTATTCTTGTTTATTTTTGAGGCATAAGATCATAGTGGGCTGTAGAAATGTTACAAGAGCAAAATGAATAATATCCTCATGCGATTTTTTCCAGTATTTATTGTGGGTGTAGAATTTGTAGACTCAGATCACGGGATCAAGTGAATATGTATTAATTCAATTAATGAGGTGAATGAACTCTTTCAATCAGCTATTTTGAACTCAACAAACTACAAGATACAGAGTCTTCAGACTGCTCTGAAAGAGCATTTTACAAACATCATAATTAAAAACGTCTGGTCAAAAGCTCGCAGGAAATTCAACAGCGAGGTAACTTCGCGAAGACAAAGAAGCAATTACATTAGTTCGGTGCTCACTCCCTAGCCCCTGGCACAGCTTTTGGAAGATCAGCATTCTTTTTAAGAATGAAGAGGGATTTATATGGTGGTGGTACCAATTCGAAACCCCTGTCACCCAAAAAGACCGACCTTACCCTAACTCTGATTGAGTTGCAGTCACTTCTACTTGTTATAAGTTATGTAAATCTCAAATAATGCATATTGTCTTGGATTTCATGAAATGGTTTATTTGGCTGTTACAAGTATATGAGTAGCTTTGTGCAAGTAAGTAAATCAACTTCGAGTTTATTGTCTTGGATTCCATGGAATGGTTTATTTGGCTGTAACAAGGATATGAGTAGCGTTGTGCAAGTAAGTGAATTTACTTCGAGTTTACTAACAGTTAAATTTGATCTTATGATGTCAATATTGTTTGTTTTGATCTGTTGATATCTTCTTCAGATAAAAAATGACAAAGATTTTCAACGTTTCTGGAAATAATTCAATAGTAGTGCTTCGACACAATAAGGAACCTGGCTAGTTAAAACTTTTATATCTTGGCATCAACTTGAGAAAAGTTATAACCACTGTGCTGCTGGACCTGAGAAATATAAAATATGTTAAACACGTAAAATGTAGAGAATAGTTTTATCTTAGTGGTACTATATCTCTATAAGGTGGAAGGTGTAATGGTCTAAGGTCTATAAGGTCTATAAGGTCTAAGGTGAAACTGTATGTTTTAAAAAATATACGAAGTGATAGCCTCCGTATTTCTCAATAAAGTCATCTATCAGTTACCTATCAGTTACTTATCAGTTACTTATCAGTTTGGATTTAAATATTTGAAAAAATAATGCTCATGTGGTCGCGTTGATAAGCTATCGAATCGATAACATGAGGTTCATGCTCCAGCTACAAAAACTCCATTTGGAAGGGTGACCACTTGTTGAGCCAATTCCTCTAAATGTATTATCATTCATGAGTCTAAAGATCAAATTCTGGTGGTTTAGAATCCATCTAAAACTGTAGGTCCACTTCATGATCATGATCATCATCATCCATCTCATCACCTAAGCATGAGCCTAGAGATCATGTAGGCATGCATGTCCCTCAGAGAAAAAATTGTAATAAAAAAAATATATAATGATAAGCAAAACCTCCCCATTTTAAATGGCTAATCTGATGGATCACATAGAAATAAATAACAATCGGTATGAAATTATGAATAACAGGAATTGGTGAATAAGAATCTGGGATCTGACAAATTAATGTTAGCATGGATTTGAAATCCTGAAAGAAAAATGTTAAATTGAAGTATTTGGTACAAGGTCTGGAAGGTTTTCCATGATGATGGATACAGATGAGGATCACACATGAGCTCATTTGGGCATCACCCTCAGCGAAAAAAATATCATAACGGTACAAATTAGCCCACGCATTCCCACACAATTAGAATACCACTGCCATCCAATAAAGTTCTAATGAAGACACGGCTAGCTCCTACTGGTGAAATATTATTATCAGGGCAGACGAATGGATCCAACTGCCGAAAAAGTGTGCATGTAATTTGACACTCACCTGAATCATAAGGGTGACAAGTGAGTATCAGGTTGCAATTAGAAAAGAAGCTTGGGAAATAATTAGCAACAACTGGAACAGTGATGTGGCCTGCTATGATACCGGTCGCAGTTACATACAATATCAAGGATTAATGTAGGCTAGGTTAACTCGGCTACGAATTTCGTCTAATTGAATGACAGTAATTACTGGACCAGCGACAAGCGAGAAATGGCTTCCAATGGCATGCTAATGAATAGTCCTCGGCTCCATATATAGGCCACTGGCCCTCTCTGGCAACTGACTCCATTGCGGTCGACTCCATTAATCGATAATTTTATCATCTAATCGAATACGAAACCACTTTCCGACATTGTTATTTCGAGTCATCAATATTCCATTGAATTTCCATTCGATATGTTATTGCTCGAATTCCAGGTTGCCACTGTTAGATTATCTAGTGACTAGTGTGTTAATACGAATCGTGATTATGAATCGAGTGCGTTTCCACGATCGACCCAGGTGGCAAGAGAATCAACCTTGTACAAATACCAAATGCTTCACTTGCTGGGCATTAGGTTTGTTCTACATTCAAATACAATCCTATATATTAAGCGAGCAATTTCTGTATATATTTACTTATCTGGTTATGTGGTTATCTGGTTATCTGGTTATCTGGTTATGTGGTTATATGGTTAATAACCATATAACCAGCTCGGGGACCGAGCTTCGCTCTGGAGTACAAAAGCATAAAAAATTTATTACGAAGGAAGAAATTATAATAACATTCATACAGGAATGTTCTATCTAATCACAGTAGATTGAGATTGATTCCCAGAGGAATACAAAAATTTTCCTCACAAAGGCCCAGTAGCACAAAAACCGGTTAAATTTCAATCCTGATTAACTTCACGTGAACCGAATCAGAGAAGACCATTTCAAAAAGATGGATCTACTGGAATTAATCAGGATTGAAAATAGCCCGGCTTTTTTGCAACCGGCACTAAGTACCCGATTGAATGGGTACAAAAGTTCAACAGATGAGTGATAATTTTGACACAGCCCCACACACATGAACTCGCTCACTCACTTCCATCATCAACAGACGACGAAATAATTATTATCAGCTGTTTTTCCAAGGATGAATGATAATTATCTTTATAATGTCCTTCAGCGAGTTTTCTCAAGGATGAGACCTAGTGCAATCGAATCGTTATATCATAAACCTACTATGTTCTGAATTTCGTGAGAATCGTAAGAGCCGTTTTCGAGATCCGGTTAAATACAAACATATAAACATCCAAACATCTAAAATATATAAACAGAAGTTGCTCGTTTAAAAGTATAGGATATGGGTATATATTTATGTTTCACGATTTTCACGAAATTTGGAACAAAGTAGGTTTATTATATGAGGATTCGATTACACTAGGTCTCAACCCTTGTTGAATAACTTGCTGAAGGACATTAAAAGGATAAATACGTCCTTGGAAAAACAGCTGGAAATTTTGTCGTCTGTCGATACCGTAATGGAAGAGAGTGAACGAGTGCATAAGTGTGGGATCATCGAGCTGATCTCACGATTATCTAGAAATTTTAATTATCTAGAAATTTTAATCAACTTGATCAAAATATCTGATTTGTTGTCATGACATGGTATATCATTCAAAATGAAAGTAGGCTATATCAGACTTTTTAAAGTTAATCATTATTTTAGAGTTCTAAGTAATGTGGAGCGGTATTTGATGGCTTCACACATGTAGAGTGAATCTTGTACTGAGTCAATGGTGTAGCGGCTATAAATTTTGCAATGGCGTGTGAGGACGCTGAGTGAACACCAGACTGATTGACTCACTACAAGACTCAATACAATTGTCGGAATCGCGGGAGGCCTAAACGCTCGCTCACCCTTGATTCCTCTAATGACAAATTGTATAATGATGAAAATTTTTATAAGCAGTGTAGCGATCGCTAAACACTGAAGGCGGATACCTTAAAATTATTACCTGTGAAGAATGAGCATACAAAATCATACAGGTCGAGCAAAAATCCCGATGTAGATAATTTACGGGACTGCGTCTCTAATAAGTTCTGAAGGATTAAAATACGGTATTTGAACCAAATATCGTTCAGAATATATTTCGAGAACAGAGTCTTGTCGGGTTTTAAGCTCTATTGTAGGAATTTATATGATCTATGGCTGCATCTGCTGTACAATTGACGTGTTCGCTCCTAAGTCGAGGTAGGTAACAGATAAAAGCTGATATATGAGCAGGTAAGGACAAAGAATAAATATCTCGATCTGACCCCACTCGCTACATCCACTTAGACCTGTTCCAATATCCAGCTTGATTCAATTATTCCAATGATCGTATTCGATCGGTTCTTGATGATATAGAACGTATCAGACACAACAATTGACAGGCTTAAGAAATAATCGAACTCAGAAAGCGAATTAACAAAACTGAAATATATTACAATAAAATATGCAATCATACAGTGCAGGTTCAGAATTTGATTCACAGGTTGATAATAATTTGGCATTAACAGAATAGTTAAAAATTTTCTTGTGCTTGCATGATACCATGCGTGATTCAACAGAATTTTACAATTGATAAAATCTAACAGTTTGAAAAAAATAGAGAAAAATGAATTATAGAAAATATTTTTAAAATGTTCGGGGTCGTGGTTCAGGCAGCGGAGGATAGTTAATCAACTACGAATTCTTAGAAATTAAATATGAATAAATTTTAGGCTCTTAATAACTAAAAGCGCTTGTCGGCGTGGCCAATAATTTAACGAAGAAAAAATTTATGTTTTTCTGCACTGAAATATTTCGAAGCGTAGATTGGGGCCCCTTTTAAAACTTATAACTCACGTGAATTTCCTTGGCGGTCGTGTTTTCTTCTTTAGATCAAAAATCGTTTGATCGGCGGCAATCCAGGCTTTGGTTTCAGCACGTGGGGAATTTTAATTTAAATATCTCCTTTACCGAATTAATTAAGGGATAGTTTACTTTAAGCTTTTAAATTTATCGATTGATGAAAACAGAAATTTACAAATAACAAATAAATTGGCCTAAAATATCGGCTCAAATAGAACATTTACAATCGAACAAGAAATTTTCACAAATAGGTCTTTGGTAACTATAAAAAGAGATCTACACGGTAAGGATTTCAAAAGGGAAGTGCTCCTGTTTTCTCTAAGCTTTTAGGCTAGACCTTGCTTCTCGGAATCTCAATGTAATAATTTGCATAAAAATTTGCCATTGGTAGAACGCTTGTGACGTAAGCATGACGTCAGTGGCAAGCAGTAGAATACAATTCCTTTAATTACAATAATAATTTAATTTATGTAATTCTTAAAACTGCTTAATCTTCTAGACATAGTTCCTCTCATACAATGTACATGTGCTAGTGTAACTGATAAGGCAGGGTTGTGTCTGATAATAGATTAACGTGTGTTGCTTTCAAACGATCACCGTCTTGGTGCTATTTCTATGCACTGTGATTGGTTAGACCTACCAAAGAGATTTAATTACCATGTGGTTCAGTTGAATTAAATTATTAATAAATTAATATTCTTGTATAATTTTTATTAGGTTTGAGATTATTATAATTAATTTCTGCCATTTTATCAATAATAGAATTTCATGCTATGACCTATTTAGTTACAATAAGACCTGACGCATAATACAATTTCTTAAATAATAAATAATTTCAACAATAATACATACATTTATTTTTTTATTTGAAATTCTTGATCCTTTATTGATAGTTTTATAATTTTTAGGAATGATATTTTACCTTGCATGAGAACCGGTATGATATTTGACAATGCTTTGAATCAGTCAGCTGCGTTCGAACTGTTTTTAAAAACATCTGATCGATAGTAAACAAAGTGTAACCTCAAAATCAGTGAGCGATTCATAAATAATTTGTGCTTTATTCGCAAAATAATTATAATTTTATTGAATAATTTTCCTAGAAAAATATTCAGTACGGAACGGTACTCTTATCTAATATACAGTTATTGATAAGTAAGCTTTATCGCTCGGTCGCTAACTATTCCTTTAGCAAATTCTTTCATTTTAAAAGGTAATCACAATTTTTCTCTCTTCTCATGAGATCTATTTGAAAGATTCATCACACAAAAGCCCCCAGGATATTTTAAATAGGTAATTGGGAGACGAGTCGAAACAATGACTATTTGAAAAATCCGATATTGTGATGAATACACTATTTCATCTCCTTACTTCTACGAAAACTCAACACTTAACACTAAAAACAATATATCGTGCACTTTTGGCTACGAAAAAATAAATAATTGATTGTTCCTTTCATTGGATACAATCGAAATACAATAATTAATGAGGTCTCTTTGGATCCTTCATTAAAACAACTCCACAACTTCCATTCATGGGTGGCTTATGAGCAGACCCATAACTATAACAAATATACAAGATTTCACATATTACTTCTTAAGATTTGAATAGTATTTGCAACAAATATAGACTTTCATCATTTTTTCATAGTTATTACAGGTTTCGACTCTTTGGTTTGGCTTTTACATAAATTGGGTGAGAGTGTGATTTTACTTCGGTGACTTGACAATCGTCTACCGTTTGACTCGAGCAATTTCTTATTTGCGCTTAGTACGTTGCGTACAAACAGGATTACACTTGAAATGGCTTTCTTGATTTTTATCAATGTTGGTTACAAATATTAAGTCCTTAAGATTATATTTATCAATTTGAGTTACAATTCATGATCTTTTGATGCAACAGTAATAAATTTCACATTTAAAGGTAAGAATTTCATTTTCTTTGGAGTTTTTTAGAGATACATTCATATATGACATAGAACATGCGCATTTCGTGCAAATTAACATAAATATATATTTTTGGTTGGTTTTTGCTTATGATTTCACATTAAATAATATGTTACATTAATAATTGAATAACGATATTGCTTGAATTCTATTAACATTGACTCTAGGATTTCGTACACATTGGTTGGTGGGACGAAGAAAATTATCGAACAGGCTTTGGTTCTGAATAGATTTTTCTATTGATTCTGTATTTCGAGGTTAGATTTACATATTTTTTCAAATAAACTTTGTTTATTTTCTTTCCTCCTATTCACTACTAATTTCATGTTATTTCTAATTTATAATTATTTTCTGTGGATAATACAATTTTTGTTTTTGTTTTCCAGTTGGGCGGATATAACTAGGCGATTGTTTCTGTGATGATTGTAGCATGAGGCAGATGGCTTGATTAGGTTGGTAAATTCTTAAAGTTGTTTCGTAGTTTTATTTCCTTCTGTTATTAAAGTTGATAATAATTTCTTCATTTGAAGTGGATTGTTGTTTATTAGATGAGATGCGGCGAAGTTTAGGTTATGTTGATTATGATTAGGCTGCAGTAAAAAGATGCCAGTATGCAAGGATATGATTTGATGTGTAGGCTGTGATTATGAAGTGTTTGATAATTGATATAATCCACGAACGTAGTTTCAGTTAATTATAGTATTATTCTTTCCTCAAGCCCCCATCTAAATTTGATTCGGTGTCATTTAAGGTCCAATTCCAATTCGCAACTATCCGTTTTATTAAAACTTGGCTTAAAACGAATGTGCCGATGGTGTAAATCACTTCTTACATACGTGTCTCCTCTTTGTCGGCCGGTAACCTGCAGTTTGATATCCTTAAATCTGACATGCCGGTGATGTGTGTGGATTCTTGTTGATAATATTTTCCTTTTCTGCATGCTGGTGTACAGTCTGTTTGATTTCAACCTGACATGACTGCGGTGGTTGTAGGTTCTTCTGGATATCGTCTTCCTTTTTCCTTGCATGTCGGTAGGAATCGTGGTGTAAGATTTTAGTCTAACATGACGGCGGTGTGACTGAACTCTAGTAGATGGTTTTCTTCTTTGACGTATTGCAATCCTTCTTGTTTGCTGTTTTGATTCATGGGTTTTCGGTTTTTGTTCTGATTTTGATTTGCTGCGGGTTTCTGTTTTATTTCTATTGTTTAGTGGACTATCTTCATGAGTACTGGGTTCATCTGTTGCAGGTGCTGTCCTCGGTGGATGGACGGTGATGTGGGCGGTCGGCGGTCCGGGCTGCTCTTCCACTCGGCGGGCAACGTCCTTGGATTCCTGGTGTCCGGTGCGCGGTGGTACGGGATGTCCCTCTGTGCCCTGGATGATGTCCTCAGCTTGGCGGGCGATGTCGTCCGGTCCCTCTCGGCGTTCTGCAGGGTGCGGTGCGACTTCAGTCTTGACATTTTCGGTAGGTTGGTCTTCCATACATGTATCACGTCCGCTTGCTTGTTTGAATTTAACCACCTTTATTGTATCCTTCTCCACATGTATATGTTTCTTAATGCTGACCTCAACATTGATTTTTCCTATATGTATATCTTCGGATATCCTATCCAATCGGTTATTTGTTTCTAAAATTGATTTATCCAGACACTCAGTTAGTTTTTTGATGGTATTATCGGTATCATGGAATGCTTTGTCCATTCGCTGACTCAACTTCTCCAAACCCTGTTCGTTTACCTTCTTTACTTCTTGAACTTCCTTTTTTAATTCTTCCTTTGTTTGCTTGTTGTCCTTCTTTATTTCTTGGATTTCCTTCTTTAACTCTTCCTTTGTTGCTGAAGAACTTTGTTTTATTGCTTCGTTTGTTTGTTTGTTTCCTTTCTCTATCTTACTGGTTATTGCTTCCAGGAAGGCGTCCATATCCAGTGCGGGAGCGGGTGTATGGCGAACGGTTACCTTCTGGTTTTTTATCCGAGCAACGGTACGAGAAATGGGAGTTCCTGTCTCGGGGGCGTCGTCGTCCGTATGCTCTCCCGATGTTTCATCCTCCGGCTCTTGGGCTGCCGACGGATCTTCCACTAGGATGCAGCTCTCCTCCACCTGTGTCGAAGATAAATCATCCAGTACATTGGGATGGAAATCGGCGGCTGCGGTGATGGATGCGGATGGCGGCGAACAATCGGGTGAGATGTCCTCGGTGTCCGACAGACTTGGATTGACCTGGTCGTTTCCTGCCATGGTTTGTGAGAGAATACGCGACGAACGTGTGCGGTGAATAAAAAACGTGAAAGTGTTGATGTGATATACAAAATAATTAATAAGAAATCCAATAGAAATTGTTATAGCTTCGTAGTGAGTGAAATACAGAAAAAGTGGTTTAGCAATGTGTTCAGTGATAAAATGAGTCAAGTTAGCAATATCGTTAACATAAAAATGACACGAACATACAGGATACACAGTGAACACTTATGCGGTAATACAGGTACGCCTCTTATAATTTATTATTACTACTATTATAAATATTTTATTCTTATAATTTCTTGCCGCAATTATATATAGGGCTAGTATTCTTCGCAAAATTTTATATAAAAGGAACAGTATTCCGCAATATATCCGTGATTTAATTTTACTTCCCTCTTTATGTTTTAAAAACTTTTAAAACTGTAAATAACTTCAATCCTCTTTTCTGTAAATATTTGTAAATTGTTTCAATATAGACCCAATATTCTTCAAATAATATGACCTTTCTTATGATATCTCTTATACCTATGACTTATAGTACGACCAATTTTCGAATAACACGATAATAAAATTCTGAGTTCGATTTTTTCTCTAAAAATTCATCAATCGATAAATTTCTTTCCTGTTCAAAAATTGGGTATGGTACTTCTTGTTATTTTATATAACAGTGAACAGTTAATATTAAAATTGAAGAAATTCACAACCATGAATTTTTCAAAAAATTTTCCCGTTGTCAGCGCTATAGTATACTGAGCAACTAAATAATCCTCGTAGACGATTATCCACCTCTTCAATGCCTATCACTGTTGGGCGCCAAATCATGTGGAGCGGTATTTGATGGCTTCACACATGTAGAGTGAATCTTGTACTGAGTCAATGGTGTAGCGGCTATAAATTTTGCAATGGCGTGTGAGGACGCTGAGTGAACACCAGACTGATTGACTCACTACAAGACTCAATACAATTGTCGGAATCGCGGGAGGCCTAAACGCTCGCTCACCCTTGATTCCTCTAATGACAAATTGTATAATGATGAAAATTTTTATAAGCAGTGTAGCGATCGCTAAACACTGAAGGCGGATACCTTAAAATTATTACCTGTGAAGAATGAGCATACAAAATCATACAGGTCGAGCAAAAATCCCGATGTAGATAATTTACGGGACTGCGTCTCTAATAAGTTCTGAAGGATTAAAATACGGTATTTGAACCAAATATCGTTCAGAATATATTTCGAGAACAGAGTCTTGTCGGGTTTTAAGCTCTATTGTAGGAATTTATATGATCTATGGCTGCATCTGCTGTACAATTGACGTGTTCGCTCCTAAGTCGAGGTAGGTAACAGATAAAAGCTGATATATGAGCAGGTAAGGACAAAGAATAAATATCTCGATCTGACCCCACTCGCTACATCCACTTAGACCTGTTCCAATATCCAGCTTGATTCAATTATTCCAATGATCGTATTCGATCGGTTCTTGATGATATAGAACGTATCAGACACAACAATTGACAGGCTTAAGAAATAATCGAACTCAGAAAGCGAATTAACAAAACTGAAATATATTACAATAAAATATGCAATCATACAGTGCAGGTTCAGAATTTGATTCACAGGTTGATAATAATTTGGCATTAACAGAATAGTTAAAAATTTTCTTGTGCTTGCATGATACCATGCGTGATTCAACAGAATTTTACAATTGATAAAATCTAACAGTTTGAAAAAATAGAGAAAAATGAATTATAAAATATTTTTAAAATGTTCGGGGTCGTGGTTCAGGCAGCGGAGGATAGTTAATCAACTACGAATTCTTAGAAATTAAATATGAATAAATTTTAGGCTCTTAATAACTAAAAGCGCTTGTCGGCGTGGCCAATAATTTAACGAAGAAAAAATTTATGTTTTTCTGCACTGAAATATTTTCGAAGCGTAGATTGGGGCCCCTTTTAAAACTTATAACTCACGTGAATTTCCTTGGCGGTCGTGGTTTTCTTCTTTAGATCAAAAATCGTTTGATCGGCGGCAATCCAGGCTTTGGTTTCAGCACGTGGGAAATTTTAATTTAAATATCTCCTTTACCGAATTAATTAAGGGATAGTTTACTTTAAGCTTTTAAATTTATCGATTGATGAAAACAGAAATTTACAAATAACAAATAAATTGGCCTAAAATATCGGCTCAAATAGAACATTTACAATCGAACAAGAAATTTTCACAAATAGGTCTTTGGTAACTATAAAAAGAGATCTACACGGTAAGGATTTCAAAAGGGAAGTGCTCCTGTTTTCTCTAAGCTTTTAGGCTAGACCTTGCTTCTCGGAATCTCATGTAATAATTTGCATAAAAATTTGCCATTGGTAGAACGCTTGTGACGTAAGCATGACGTCAGTGGCAAGCAGTAGAATACAATTCCTTTAATTACAATAATAATTTAATTTATGTAATTCTTAAAACTGCTTAATCTTCTAGACATAGTTCCTCTCATACAATGTACATGTGCTAGTGTAACTGATAAGGCAGGGTTGGTGTCTGATAATAGATTAACGTGTGTTGCTTTCAAACGATCACCGTCTTGGTGCTATTTCTATGCACTGTGATTGGTTTAGACCTACCAAAGAGATTTAATTACCATGTGGTTCAGTTGAATTAAATTATTAATAAATTAATATTCTTGTATAATTTTTTATTAGGTT
>NC_052508.1:39162612-39300112 GCF_014356525.2 Nilaparvata lugens
TGATCAATTTTCATAACAGCAAGGAAAGTTGTGTGAGTGCGCCACACCAGATTTTTACTCTAATATTGGCGTATGAAGGAGGCTCCTTTCCTTTTATATTATCCTTGAAATGCAAAATTTCCAAAAACCTTTTTCATCTCTTTCCTGTATAGGGCTACTTGTAATATGAATATAAAGAAAATGAAAATCTCAGTACCCTTTTTTTAAAATATAACAGAAAATTTATATTCAAAATTGAAAAGATTAAACAAAAAGAATCAGATAATAAAAGAGCAAATAGAGAATCATTTTCATGCCGAATCAATAGATGAATTCAAAATCCATATTGAAACGTGGATTAAGCCTATCATTGAAAAGAAAAAACTCACACAAACAAAGAAAATTAGCTTGTTGATCCAAAAACAAAAGAAAAATACTGATAATAACTACTACAATGAAATTGAAGAATATAAATCATATGATAAAGTGAAGAACCTTACACATTGTGCCGTGCTATGAATTTAGAAAGTTAATTTGGAATTTAGAATTTAGAAGCACACACAATATAACTTAATAAAAGGGATTCTTGATAAACATACCTAGTGCTAGAGAACGGGAATCCAGAAATGACAAGAGAGACAACGAAATAGAGAGAAGATATCAACTATATTGTCACCTCTTACAATTAAATTCAACAATTAATAAAACAAAAGAAGTTACATCATGAAAACCGATAATAAAATTACTAAATTTAGAAAGTTATCTCTGATATAGATAATTCGGTAATAACCTACTTTGTCTGCTTTACATTGGGAAACGTTTTAGATTGAATCATTTGAAGCTTAAAGGACTCTAATTTCAGAAAGAAGAATTGAAAGTTATCATAAATATTCTCCAGAAGTTAATCATAAATAACTATACATATGTTAAGAAAAGATCAACATGAAATTCAGGAAATTCTCAGAACATCCAGAACACACTTGGAAACTTTTAAAACACTATCAAAATTCTATCAAATGTTAATCATACCCATTCTTTATCGTTATAACTACTATGAAAGCAGCAAAGACAAATATTCCTAAAAAAGGACATTAGCACATTTTACACCCCTCCCCTTTTGAAAGTCTATAGTTACTAAAACCCATTCTATCACATACGGAGTTCCTGGGACGTTCATTTAATTTGGAAAAAAAGTTGTTACCTCAAAGCTGTTTCTTCAACTCAAATTTAGGCTCGGTGATTGAGGTCTACCATCAGGAGACAGCATACCCCATGCTTCTAGAACTGGCATCGATTTAGAGGCATCTCAGCGGCTTAGAGGCACACGTTCATGAACCCGTAAATTGATGAACTCGTACATTGATGGGCCCATATTTTGATGAATCCATACTTTGATCCCATACTTTGATTGACCCGTACTTTGATGATCCCGTACTTTGACCGCTTTAGTAGCGGTTATAGGAGGAAAATCTCTATTGTGAGGTGACAATTTTGATTCTCTCTCTCTTCTTAATTAAAGCAACTACTGAGGCAAAGAAAACTAAAAATGCTACTGGAACAAAAGGTTCCAGAGCCAAATACAAAAAGGCCTAAAGCTGGCATGAGAGCCATGATTAACACAAAGTTCTGATCAGACTACATTTTGTACTGCTTATGACAGAGGACAGACGCTGAGTGAATGCACTTCGCTTTTCTCGTCTTGCCATGGACAGCTGTGTGATCGTCCATACTAGATAGACCTAACCAACGTTAACTGTGATTGGGAGTTACTATTTTCTAGAAAAATTTCCACCAATAGAAAGGAACATTACAACTACAATTTAATATACAGTCTCCCACCAAGTGACAGCTATTTTTCCTTGACAGCTATAAATTCCTTGCCTTATAAGGTCCTGAACTCGACTGATACTTCAAGAAAATCGTTGATTTTCTTAGTATCATTACTTCTACACACACACTTACAGAGTCGACATGACACAACGCAGAAAAGCAGAGGTCATGAACTAAGCTGTTGCTTTAGGAAAATTGTTGCTTTTCTGAGTACTACAACTTCTAAGCACACACTGACAGAGTCGACACAACACACCGCAGAAAAGCAAAACAGCAAAATCAATTTTCATAACAGGCTAACTTCTCAGGCTAATTCGCATAATTCTCATCACTCACATAGGCTTCACTGAAAAAGAGAATAATTCATCATCAAAAGCATTAAAATATAATATAAATTTGGATAACAAAGTGTATGTCATGAAAGAACAACTGATGGAAGTGGAAACGTCTATAAGAAAGAAAGAAAGAGAGGATCAAAACGTGTTAAGAACAAATTTCATAAATGCAATTGAAAAAGTAAATAATATGAGTAAAAATAAAATTTTTGAATGATCCAAAGAAGATAATATGGAACTGGTGGAATCCATTTCAAACAAATTGAAGAATGAGGATGCTATTATCACAAAAGCAGACAAAGGAATTACTACAGTCATCATAAAACAAACAGATTATAATGATAAAGTAGAGAAATCCATTAGAGATAACAAATTTGAAAATTTAACAAAAGATCCAACTCTTGAATATAGTAAAAATATAAATAATATCATATCCAAATGTAAATCAATCTCCAGAGCAGAACAATTCAAGATGAAGATGATAAATCCTTTATCTCCAATGTTTAGAGGCCAACCAAAAGTACATAAGGTTGGAATACCAATAAGGCCAGTAGTAAATTATCGTAATGCTCCTGCATATAAAGTTTGCAAATATTTGAATAAAATTCTACTTCAAAAGACAATAATGGGATAAAGCCATAGCATAAAAAACACATATCATTTAGTTAAAAAAAATGAGATATAAAAATTCCAACTGATGCTATTTTCCTAGCATTTGATGTAACGAACATGTACACTAGTATTCCAACAGATGAAACAATTAGTATTCTGGAGCAAAATTCGATAGATAATAATATAAATAAAATAGAAATAGAAAGATGAAATAGAAGATCTAATAGCATTGACAACAGTATGTGTAGATCAAAATTATTTCAAATTCAATGAGAAAAATTACAAACAAAAGGAAGGCTTGGCAATGAGATCTCCTTTATCAGGTTATCTTGCTAACATATACATGAACAATTTAGAAAAATCTAAAATAATGAATGATAATAATCCTCTAAAGAAAAATATTATTTATTGGCACAGATATGTTGATGATATAATATGTCTGTATAATAATGAAGATAAAACACATGGAGATTTTGAATTATATTTAAATTCAATATCACCTTCTATAAAATTTACGATGGAAGCTCAAGAACATGAAATAAATTTTCTTGATTCAACAATTAGTATGAAAGATAACAAACATGATTTTAGCATTTATAGAAAACCAACTCATACAGATTGTATAATTCCTAGAGATTCAAATCATCCTTGGAAACAAAAAACTTCAACTTTCAATGCAATGATATACAGGCTAATAAATATCCCCATGTCAAAAGATAATTAAAAAAAAGAGAAGAAAATAATAAAGTATATGGCAATAACAAATGGATAAAATATCAAAACTATTGATAGAATGATTTACAAACAAAAAGGAAAATTAATACAGAATAGAACTCGAAATAATCAAGGAAATGTAGGAAATAGAGAATATATCTGTGTTCCATATAACACAAAATTTAATAAAGCTATAAGAAAAACCTTTACAAAAAATAAATTCATTCTAGGTTATAGGACGTACTATAACAAATAATGCATTCGAACTGATAAAAAAGAAATCAAATTTAAATGTACAGCAAGATAAGTTTAAAAAATCTGGAATCTATGAACTTAAATGTAGTGATTGCGATAAATTCTATATTGGACAAACGGGTAGAAATTTCCATATCAGGTTTCGAGAACATATCCAAGCACTGAAATCTAAAAATTATACACAAAAGTCGGCATTTGCTGAACACTTGATAGATTCAGGCCATAATTTTACAGATATAAATTCCAAAATGAAAATACTTAATTTTGGTAACAAAAGTCAAAAACTGAATGTCAAAGAAGAATTTCATATTTATAAAGCAGCAAAATTTAACAGAGATAAAATAATAAACTCAATCCAATTAGACACCAATAACCCCATTTTTGACTAACATATGATCAAAATAAGAATCTTCCAGTAGTATTTATTTATTTAATTCATATCACTTGAAAATGGCATAAATAACTGAAACATGTTGTGATAAAATATTTAAAAAAAGGGTACTGAGATTTTTATTTTCTTTATATTCAGAAACCTTGTATATACGTCGACGCGCAATTCAAAAAGGAACATACCTGTCATATTTCATGAAAATCTATTACCGCGTTTCGCTGTAAATGCACAACATATAAATATATAAACATTTAAACATTAAGAGAAATGCCAAACCGTCGACTTGAATCTTAAAACAATTAAAACATTTCTGTTTTTTAAATGTTTTGACTAAAAACTGGACCTAAAATCAAGTGTATGGAACATACCTAACCTATTTTTTTGGACCATTTATATAGTGTGTAAATCGAAATTCGGGGAAGAAACCGTTTCGGGCTGTGCCTGTTAGTACTTCCCCAATCATTTTAAAGAATATTATTCTCTGTTTTATCAATAAATAAATAACGAGCGAATCTTGGCACCCTGATATTTATTATTAATATTGAAATACAATTTTGATACAATGCTTGATTAGATTTCATGTGAGTGTAGGTTACTGTTACTGATTCCAATTCTCTAAAATTCACTTCCTCTATCTTACTATATTTATCTATCTTTCACTGCAATATTTAAAATCGAGCGGGACACTATTAAGACAACGCTAATGAAATTAGACAACTTAACGAAAGCTTGAGAGGTGAAGTTTACTCTTCGACAATCATTCTGTACTCTCAATTAGAGGAATAATCCATTTCCGATGAAAAACATCAAAAAGATTTCAAGTAATTTTATATTTAGAGGAACTGTTGCGGTGCGTGTGCATTTGCGTTTGATAGGTCACTCTATGAATGACCTATAAAAATGCAGTGTTTTTATGTGTTGACTGTAGTGTGTTATTTGAACTCCGCAACCAGCCATCTCCACGTGTGCAATGGGGTTCGAAGTAGAGAACAGCAGATGTTCATTCATACTGTCTTCTGATCACAGCCTGTTTGGTTGACAGATTGTTGAGAGAGGGAGACCTAAATATTTGAAGGTACCTAAGATTCAGTCATCTTAGTTCCTTGAAACACTACCGCCACCAGCATTATTTGTCCTCTGAATTCTCTGCTTTCCATTGGGTTGTCATGTATAACGTTCCACATAATAGGTGTAGACGTTGTACTGTCACCTTCCATCAGTGCGCCCAAATTAAACCCAGCCCAGCCCAGCTTGTTAATGAATGAGAACACTTAGTTGACTCGCATAATTACTGCCTGCAGTTGTGCGTAAGTGGTGATTGATGCTTAGCAATTATTTCTAGGAACCAGGTCTCAGTATAAATTTCGCAAAATAATACTCAACAAAGATCATCAAACATGGGTATAACATCCTACTACTAGTTGGTCTATTTTGAGGATGGCCTCAGAAAACTTTGGAACTGTGAAAACTATATGCATCCTTAGAGTCTTTATCATACCAAACCTCCACTTTGGTGATGCTTTATGATAGATAATAATATACCTTGTAATGTAGAGTGATTTAAATTACTTTTTTCTACAACTGTGCGTAAAAAAAGAATTTACAAACTCAATTCTCCTGGTAAAACACCTTATTTCTGGAGAGAATCTACTTTTTCGCTCGCTAACCATCTGCACATGAGCAGTAGATTTTCTTTAAGCTCGCTAATCATTCGCGCATGAACAGAAGAGTTTTTTACGCTCGCTAATCAGCTGATTATAAGCAGCTCGCCAAAAGTAGGTCAGATCTTATCCTAAATAGTCGGTAATTGTACCGGTTCTGCAGCCATGATCCATGATGGATATCAGTGAAGACAAATTATTAACTCCGCCAGATATAAGTAATTTAACAGGTTTGTGCAGTTGTAGAAAAAAAATTGTATGTAATTCGCGCGTAATGCTTCTTTATTGCTCTTGCAAAATTATCACGCTCTGTTTTGCGCAAGCGATAAAGTCGTGCATTACGCTCTTAATACATGAATAGCTATTTTGGAACTCTGTAATAAAATTCTAAGTCTCCATTCAACAGTAATGTATACTTTGATATATCCTACTGTATTTTCTTCCATTGTACAGATGATCCTATAAAAGTCTATAATACCACCATTCAACCTATACTCTGTACAAAATTACTTCTGACTTGGAGGAATATACGGCACAGAGAAATGGAGAGAGATCAGGCAATTACAGTGATAGAGAGTCATAGGTAGAAGCGCAGTTGCCAATTTGTCGATTAGAGTCAGTCGACTAAATGCTTCCAGAGAAGAAACTCCGTAAGTTTAACATGAGCGCTGGAATACTCACTAGAAATTAGAGAAGCTGGCCGGTTCAGAACGGCAACTTCGCCACCGTTGTATCCCACCTCTGTATGCATTCTCTGCTGCGTATATCCCTCCCAAGTCCACAGCAATTTTTTACGAAGTAATTGTTATTTTAATGCATCATTTATATGACAGTCGCCAGTTAAAATATTCATATTCATTAGACACTTCAAGATCAAGGTACACAATAACACAAGCCTATTTGTCAAGTTCTAATACAATGCTACTTTACATATTAATAATGCCTGATATATCGAATGACATCCTAATCGATGTACTCTCACAGTCGATGTACACACAATCAATGTATGTCTGTATGTGTGTGTGTGTGTGTGTGGTGTGTGTGTGTGTGGTGTGTGTGTGTGTGTGTGTGTGTTCCTCTCTTTCTTCCTTCTTTCTCTCTTCCTTTTTCTTTTCTTTCTTTTTCCTTCTTCCCTTATTTCTACCAGAATAATCTATGGATTTGGACTGAAAATTCTCAACTGTATTCACTTTTCTCTTCTTCCTTTTGCATAACCCCTTTTATGTACTTAAAGTCGAAAGGAGTTCAAGTTTTCTCTTTTTTTATTTTTATTATATATTTTTTTCTTGTTAATTTGTTTTCTAAGTTATTGTTTTCTTTTACTTTAGTTCATTGTTTATGATGCTGTTTTAGTTGTAACTTAGAATTGTATGGGGGGTTAAGTGTAAGAGAGGGCCGGCCGAGCCCTGACTTCACCCTCCCAGGTTTTTAATAAAGGCAGCGATTCAATTCAATTCGATTCAATTCAATCAATAATCAATACACTAAACTACAATGATCGATACACTACAATAGACAAAGGCAATCAGGTTCAGTTTAATTTCTACATTGTGATGATAATCACGATACACTGATTTTTATAACAATAATTGTAGCCTACAAAAAAATTTAAAAATTTGTAAAATGAGAAAAGTAGCTAGAAACAAGCCTCATTTTGAGAGGAAATTATTGTTGATGGAGCATGCCTCGGAGTGGAATGAGAAAAGAGATAAAAGTAGCAAATAGCCATGCGCGTGTGGCGGTAGGATGTGTGTGAAGGTGTGTGTGTGTGTGTGTGTGTGTGTGTGTGTGTGTGTGTGTGTGTGTGTGTGTGTGTGTGTGTGTGTGTGTGTGTGTGTGTGTGTGTGTGTGTGTATGTGTGTGTTCGTGTGGCAAGTATAATGTGACGAGAAAGTCTTTTCTTTTCAAAGCACGACGAGCTTCGCATGATGTAATTACCCAGAAAAACCGTTATATCCGTATTATATAATAGAAGCGGTGACAGTTTCGCAAGAAATAGCAAGATGAAAGTTGTGAGGGGTAGTGGTGAGTGTTGTATGGTGGGCAGGCGAAGGAAGTAGGGGATGAGCCTAAATTCATCTTTCCCGTCCAAACATGCACCTTCAAGCACGTTCTGGGTGAGACGAGGCTGGAAAACTGGATCTCATCCACTTTCCG
This sequence comes from Nilaparvata lugens, assembly GCF_014356525.2. NCBI lineage: Eukaryota > Metazoa > Arthropoda > Insecta > Hemiptera > Delphacidae > Nilaparvata > Nilaparvata lugens. Next base: position 39,170,547 of record NC_052508.1, read on the forward strand.
GCTCTGTCGGTCTTCTCTTTTGTATGAAAATTGCTTGTGATTTAGGAATTTCAAAAGCACAGGGTGAGAATACAGACTGGAATAGGCTAGGCTGGTCCATTCTACAATAATAGGCAGAGCAACCACTCTCGGCTTTATCATCATCAGCAACGCCAGTCTATTCCACCGACCTGAAGGTAATCCAACTTGAGTGTGTCCTTACTCTCGCGTGATCGCGAGTTCAACTCTACCACACAGCCCACAGCCCACAGCCAATGCTCTCTGCTAGCTTGCTGCTTGTCACTTGGAATCGCATCAACTTGGTCCTGAATATTGTGGTAATGATCTGATATCAAGATTCGTAGACTCATTTTCATGATGATCGAATTGAAGGTGTTTGTGTGTGAATGATAATTTTAGTTAATTTTGTCTATTACAATTGATAATTTACTACTTAATTATTGAAACTTGAGCGTTATTGAGTTTTGAAAATATTCTTCGGAAATAATAATTGTAGTCATATAATTTTATTTCCTGCTTGATTAAGATTGCAAAAGACTTAAAAACTGGTACCTCCACCTACTATCTAAAGTACTAATTTTACTCCCTGAAACATAATACTAAATTGTCACTTTTCCGCTCTCTTTACTAAAAAACAGAAAAATTCCCAGGGAGTAGAAGTAACTTCTTTTTAATAACATGGAAAGCATCTCTATTTCAAAAAATCACATTGGAAATACGTTGGAAGGTCGAAGCTCAGATAAGGAAACCTAATAGAGTTGTCTGTCATTTAGCCAACTGAATTCAATACCTCAACCAGAAATTTGATAAACTCATAAAATTCAATTCAATTCAATTCAATTCAATTTATTCCACCAAAACACAGAAAACAGTACAAAGATGTGACAATCAGAGAAAAAGAGAACAATAATTATTATTCTAAATATCTATATCAACTATTTGAAAAATACGGCTGAAAAATAAATGTATATATATGATATTACATAGGTACTTAATATTAGTAAATAATTAATACATATTTTAATTTATTCAAAATACAAGCCAACAAATATTTCTAATCTGCGTCTTAAATTTGAAATGCGCGAAGTGGAGTCAGCCTTTGTTTCAAGCTAATAATACTGTTACAACTTTTGCTAATAGATACAGCAATCGGCAGTGCCAGCCAGACGAACGGTTTTTAATTTTTAGTTTTCACATTTTATGTTGTAAAAGAGAACATTGCCAACAATAACGGAAGTTATTAAAATTATTTGATTTGCAGTTTCTATGAATGTAGTGGTGGAAAAATGTTGAGTACATCAAAAGTGAAAAGTGCTTTTTCTCCCTCAGGAAAATTGTTACCCTCGGCTTCGCCTCGGGCATTAAACTTCACCTCAGGGAAAAAAGCTGTATTTTACACTCTAGATTATACAAATAACTATTGCGCTCTCATCGCATAGCATAATATTGAATATTATATTTCACATCAGAACGTTTTTTACTTTTTCGCTTCCATCGCATGCCCATCACGGTTTTACTCTAAGCTTGATAAACAGGCATGCGTGGTAGGCAGCAGGTACGTGATTTCAGGCTTGCCAAAGTTACAAAATTGTTCATAACATCAGTAATAGCGACTATTACAACATTTTTTGTAATAATATCAATAATTGGATAATAGAATTAGAAATATTAATTTTAGTAGGTAGGAGAAATTATATGAATACAAACGTGATTGACTTGCTCCAATATATCTTTGGGGAAATTTCAAAATTTCAATCATTTATCTATTTGATATTATTAGAGATAGGAAGGTCATTTACAATACAGAAATCTTATTTACAGTAGGCTATTCAGTACAGTATAATTTGCATATTGCAATAATTGTTAATCACAGTTGGCTGAATCCTATTTGAATCTTTGATAGCTCCAACATATACAAGCAAATCAGTAGCAGGCTGCTTTTTGGCGGACATCCTCTCAACTCATCTATGCACTCAAAGAAAAGATCAGCAGGTTCGAATTGATTGCTCAATCGGACAATTATTATAAGAATCATTCATTGGTGTTCTCTTGGTATAGACCATTGACTTGGTATAGTATAAAGCTGCGTACACATAAACGCGCCTCCAACCCGCACCGAGCATGCTCCGCCCTCATACCGCCCTCGTTCCTCCATGATTCACAGTCGCTCCGCCCCCGCACCCATCATGAACGTTACGGAAGATGTTAGATCTTCTCGCGTTCCCCGGTCGAACCACTCTTGCTCCCCGGTCGATCATCAATCGCTCTGCTGGAGTGACGTTCGGTTGCGGAGCAGAGCGAAAGTCTGTACGCACCTTTAGATACCTTTCTATTGAAGTACGATTATCGTAGGTCGTTATCAGCTCTGATTATCAGTTCTGAATACAACAGTTCCACAGAAATCTATATAATAAGAGAGAGTAGGGTTGTGTTTGTTCGCATCAAAACATGTCAACTTGTGGATTACATACCGAAAAAACGGGGATGATTCAGATCTCCAAATTTCACACATAGGATTCTAAAAATATCAATTTCATGCACCTCGAAGCCCAAATTTCAATTTTCCTTCTAGATTTTTCAGAAATAATGTTCAAATCTCATTCATGGAACATCATTATGGCATACCTTCATTGTTGTAGAATGTGTTTGTATAAAGGAAGCTCATAGAGTGATTGATACACTGGTAACAATGTGTATCAATATGTGTTTCGATACAGGAAGCTCATGTTCTGTTACTAGATTTTTGATACAAATTTAATGCTGGCAGCTTATTACAGCAATTGTGATAATATTATAATTATTATCGTGAGTTGAGTTTTAAATAACAAACTATTAAATCTAATTTTTCAAATTTTCGAAAAGCTGTTCTTGTCATCTTTACATACGATATTGAACACTGAAAATCATCTAACTTATAATACTGTACAACACTACCGATGCCGGTATGAGCGGCGAGTTGAATTATGTTATAGAAGTATGTAAGTGTTTTGATTTTGAATGAAATTAATACAATAGTATAGCTAATTAGCCGAAATATAATATTGTTCCGATGTCTTATCCCTGAATTGGTGAAATATTGACAACTTTTCCTTAGAGACATGAGATTATTTATTTCAAGTATAATGAAGGTTACCTATGTACCATATGTACTGAAATCCATGTATAAGGAACGAAAAATTGTTGAACCCAATTGAAGAGCTATATTATTCAGCTTTTTGAACAAACATTTAAAATAATACGTGTCAAATTATTTTGAACAAAGTGCTATAAATAATCATTTTCTATCTATTTTGGGGACAAATTCAATTCGCGGCCCATCCTGAAATTTAACAGCATTTTATTTGAATATTGCCGGCATTTTCTGCAATTTATTTGTATCACTTCACAAATAGATGCGAATATTGATGAATTTTGTTATGAATTATCAGACAGGAACGAATTGAATTTTTTCTCAAATGAAAAGCAAAAATCTTACAAGAATTGGCTTAACAACCAAACAGATATGAATAAGGAGATCTATAAGCAGGCAAGAAATCATGCAAAAAGGATTACAAGACAAGCAACCCAACAAGCTTGGGATGTCTTCATATCAAATGTTTAGACTGATATACATGGGAGACAAGAATTTGCTTATGAATTTCTTAAATCGATGGGAAAATTAAGGAAGGAGAATGTGAAAATTGATTGTATCTCTGAAGCGGAATGGGTGAGACATTATAAGGATTTATGGTTTGATGAAACAGTGCTCAACAGTGTAACAGTACAGTGTGCTGAATGTCAAGTTGACAATATCACCATTGATGAGTTGTTGCTAGTGATTAAACTGTCAAAGAACAGGAAAGCAAGTGGTCTGGATGGAATAAATATGGAACTTGTGAAATATGGAGGTATTTTCCTGCATTTGAGACTACTAGCTTTGTTCAATATGTGCTGGAAAACTCACCGGATCCCTACAGAGTGGCAAACCTCAAATGTGGTGTCAATACACAAGAAAAAGGATAGAGCTAACCCAGAGAATTATCGTGGAATAAGCCTCTTGAACACTGCATACAAGTTATATGCTGACATCCTGAATAGACGCCTGAGAGTTATTGCAGAAACACTGATAGGAGAAGAGCAGATGGGATTTCGCCGAGGAAGATCATGTATGGATGCTGTATTCACCTTAAAGCAGATCATTGAGAAAAATCGTGAATACAATTGTGAAACTCACATGGCGTTTATTGATTGGCAGAAAGCATTTGACAACGTTTCAAGGGCCAAATTGTGGGACATAATGCTCGTAAAAGGATATCCCAAACATCTTGTTGCTGCAATTGCGGGTGCATACACCAATACAGATATCGTTATCACGTCCGGCAATTATAGAAAAACGGGAAAAATCAAAATAAATAAAGGTGTAAGACAAGGGTGCCCAATGTCGCCTACTCTCTTCAATATATACACTGACGAGATTCTGGAAATTTGGAATCGATATGTTGACGCAAGGATAGAGCTCTGCAATAATGTTTTTATGAATTCTTTACTATATGCTGATGACACTGTGATCATTTTCAACACTGAAGATAAACTACAATATGCTATTTTCAAGTTAAACGAAATTGGGTTGGACTTTGGCATGAAAATCTCACCTCAAAAATCCAAGATAATGGCATTCAGGGGAAAATGGCCAGTCAGATCAAAAATCGTGATAGACAATCAAGCATTTGATCAAGTGAGAGACTTCAGCTACTTGGGATGCCGCATTTCATTCGATAAGGATGAAGATGTTGGTGAAAAAGTGGCGAGATTCAGTGCGGTCTGTGGCACTATAAGACGAGCTATAGGAAGGCGAACGAGACAAGATACCCAGCTGAAGTTTTACAAAACAATGGCCATACCGTTAATAACATACGGTAGTGAGGCATGGATCTTAAACAGACAAACTGAATCTCGTATACAAGCTGCTGAAATGAGATTTTTACGAGCGGTCAAAGGTTGTAGTAGACTGGATAAAATAAGGAATGACAACATAAGAGCTGAATTGAATGTAGAACCGCTATTGGATATTTTGAAGAAATATCGGGAAAATTGGTCTACTCATTTATTCAGAATGCCATCCAATAGGCTCCCAATATTAGCATGGGAGTACAAACCCAAAGGAAAGCGAGGCGTAGGAAGACCAAGGAAGAAATGGATGCCGGTACAGGCCAATAGAGCCTAATCCTTGTAAGAAGATGATGATGATGATGAAATATAGGCCTACCACTACTTTCATTCTTATCACTGAAAGATAGGAACAGGAGCCATATAGTGAAGCAAAATAAGAGTGAAGGTAATGTGATGGTTATTACAATATATTCTTTTCCAAGCATTGTTGTGACGGATTTGTGAGTGCTAAAATATAGCACTTGGCTTTGAAGCATAAGATACTCGGTTCGATTCCTGAAACCTTCATATTTTTTTGTTCTTAATTCTTCCCTTGAAACGTATTATTATAAATTATTTTTTGAAGGAAGTTGTTTTTATTATGATTGAACTTGGATTTCATCAATTAAATGTAAAATTTTGCAATCAAGTTAATCAATTAATTATCAAACTTTATATATATAAATTAAAACTGGAGACACAAGATATAAAAAGATTGAAATCACTTGAAAAATTACATTGGAAATGGTGAAAATTTTCGGAGACTGAGTCTCCTTTCTCAATACTGCAGTTTTGAATCCAACGGTCGACCACAGAGTACGCACAGAGACTCAATTGTAGCAGCAGAGACCACAGATTACGCGGTGCAGATGGATGGAGAGAAAAAGATTACAGATTCAGGGGACATTATGGGGTATTTAGGGGGCGGTTACAAACGGGATATTTAAGATTTGAGTGAGTTATGAATAAGGAAAGGTGTAGCATATGAATTGATAGAAAAGAGGAGAAGTCCGTGTCTCCGTGCGCACTCAGTGGTCGACCATTGGATTCAAAACTGCAGTCTGCTCGGTTGAGGAAGGAGACTCAGTCTCCGAAGATTTCCCCCATTTCTAATGTAATTTTTAAGTGTTTTCAATCTATTTATATCTTGTGTCTCCTGTTTTAATTCATATTACAAACTTAAAAGTTTCTTCTGTTATGTGCTATATATATATATATATATATATATATATATATATATATATATATATTGTGACAGGCCCAGCTCCAGAGAGGGTATGGACCACACAAAAAAATAGATAAACTTATGAAAGTTCTCACTTTTATGGGTACATGAATATATGCCCCTCTGTGTAATATCGGACCGGAGAATCTATTTAATTGGTTGAGAAATTTGTAGGTTATCCCAGATTTGGGATTGGAGTATTCCAATTGTACTGAGCTCAAATAAAGCAATCTTAAAATTATTACCTGGTTGTTGTTCTGATAAAGAGCCAATGCAACCTGAACAAAGATATAGATCACAAATCCATGTATGATCGTGTCTCTCACCACTATCAGAATAAATTAATAATGAATACTATATTAAATAAATATAATTTCTGAAAAGAGGTTCGAGTACAGAGTCTAATCCTATCAGTGTTGGGCTACATTGACTTAAATCCTGCAAAATGCCGCATATCACAATACCAGTGGTAACGTGTCAAAGACGATATTAAGGTTTTCAGAAAAGAAACGAACTGGAAGATATGCTCAGTTATTTCAATATATTGACAATTTTCAAGATAAGCAGATAGTAAATTATAATTTTTTAACTGAATAGTGGTGATCAATATAATGTGTTCTGGTTTAACAATACCAGACATGTACAATTTATACTTTGATAACTATTTAAGAATTGAATGATAAAATGATAATTACAGGGTTGTGAGTTCTGCTTTGGAATAGCTTGATCGATAGACAGATTATAAATTAATTCAATTCAATGATGATTATTATAATGTAGATTAACGTTGGATTTCCCCTGATTGCAATCTGGTCATGACCATTAATATTCACTAGAATTTATATCACTGATGAATCGTAGATGGGGCCCCAATAATATTTACTAGAAGAACAACTCACGTAACTCTGTTCTCCTTTTTCCTTGGTTCGCAAATAATTATTCTTCCGCCATGTGCCGGATTTTCTGGCCTCCAAGTAGAACGTGTTGCTGGTATATTACTCGGCGATTCATGTATTCGGGTATTTTACATTAATTATCATTTTTACAAACAAAAGGAACTTTACAATTAACATTTGAATTCACAAATAAACAATTAAAAAACAATTTACATGAAATTTTTCAATAAAAATGCAAGTTTACTCAGAACGTGTGACTAGGGCAAGGTCAGTGCTAGTGAAGAAGTCTCCTTTTACGAATTAAGCTCACAATTCTTTGAATCTCTCTGTTTCTAATTCGCATAGGACGATTGCTATTGGTTGTAGCTGAGTGACGTAGTGCACACGTCATTATTTTATGAAAAATGGTTCCTTTGTTTACATTCAATTCCCTGACTCACAAGACGAATAAATACATTAAAACATAAATATAATTCAATCATTTTAAGATACAGTTCAATTCCAACAGTTTAGGTGAATTATAATAATACATAAAATTATAATAACAGAGATGTCGACATTCTGTGTTGCATCTCAACAATTCAAATTTTGGTATCCCTTTCTTTGTCCTCTGATTGGTTGTTCATGCAAAGAGGAATACATCTAGGAAGATCGCTCAACTCAATTGGTTTACTGGAAGAGACTGATTCAATTTGATATTGTTATCAGTTAACGGTAACATTGATAATTATTACATTTCGAGATTGTTTGCTGCCTCTGCCTCGATTTTCATTATATGATTAAAAGAACTAGTTTTTCAAGTAGCCACTGAATCGAATCGTCACAATATGTGTATATATATATATATATATTATATATATATATATATATATATATAATATATATATATATAATATAAATTGAAACAGGATACACACGACACGGATAGATTAAAAACACTCAAAAACTTACATTTAAACAAAAATTTTCGGGTGCTGGGCCCCTGTTTGTGGGGCACCTGTTTGATTGACAAAGGGGGCCCAGCTCCCGAAATTTTTTGTTTAAATGTAAGTTTTTCAGTGTTTTTAATCAATCCGTGTCGTGTGTATCCTGTTTCAATTTATATTATAAAACTTTAAAGTGTTTTCCGTTATGTGCTTAAAGCTATAAAGCACATAACGGAAAACACTTTAAAGTTTTATAATATAAATTGAAACAGGATACACACGACACAGATAGATTATATATAATATATAATGCTACCAAATATATATATATATATTCTATTGAGAATATTGGGGATGGTTTCTGACCAGAAATTTTAATATGGGGGCTAATAATTATCAATTAATAACCCATTTTACAGATCTATGTTTTCGAAATTATCGGCCGAGCGGTTAAGAAGAAGAGCGGGAAGATGATCATGATTCAAGACCATGTTGTGATTTATTATTTAGCATCTAAAGTTACCAGCTGTAATGAACAGATAAATTGTGTAGTGGTATTAATACGGTAGTTTGGAGTTGAAGTTTAGTAGATTGGTACCAGCTGTAGATAATGATTAGTTAGAAGACCTAAACAAATAATATTTATTATCACTCCCGTATCATTGAGAAAAAGGAAAATGTTGGAAAAAAATGATTCACCTCATGGAAGAGAGTTGTTCATATTGAATTCATTAATTACTGAAGAATGACAGAATAATTTACAATGTTTCTGAATTTAGCTTAGCTTATATTCATCCTAAAATGGAAGATGGAAAGAATATGGAATTCTGTTTGATTCATCGTATATCGCATATTTCCTGGACCATTTATTGTCAATCAACAATTATGAACGCATTAAATTCATCTTTGAAACACTGATTTAACATATATATTTTTTTAATTCAACACTTTACTGATAAATATTACTACCAATTGATTGAGAAGAAAATGTTTTCGGAATAATAAATGCTGCATGACTAAGCACATAGGAAGTCCGTATTGATATGTAAATGGGAATATTGGTTGTCAAATAAATTTCATGATTCACAAAATAAAGTCAAGTGTGACATGAGATATATTGACTTTTTGGTGGTACGAAGTTCGCCGGGCAAACTAGTAGAGAATAAATTTGTGTCGCAAACCGAAGCAGTCTGAATGGCACTGAATCTGCGATCTGCGATTGTATCAAGTAACTAGCTCCATACACCAACCAGTGAACCGAGAATTTAAGATGATCTTATTTGTTTTCATCCCGGTGCTTTTTCGCCTAGATTAAACGGATCCAAGCAGTCTGTCCGGAAACAATGGAGACTCAGTCCAAGTCCATTAAGTCAGTTCAGTCATTTCATTTGAGTCATCAGTCATGAGTCATTTGAGTCATCATTTCATTCATCAGTTCAGTCCAATCATTTGGAGCATTCACATCTCAGGGATTGCTGCAAAATGGAGATTAATTTCAGAATAACCAGATTAATGGAGACGAATAATCGTTTGTCCCCTCTCCTGTGCTTGATGCTCTCTATGAACAATTCAACGTTCAACATGGAGCTAACGTTCATAATTAGCATGCAAAATTGACAAGTTTTCTATTGAATCATTCGAATGCTGCCAGATATATATTACATGCGTAAAACTAGTCCACAAAACAAATCTGAATAGTATATTGAATTTGTTCACTTTCAGTTGAACAATGAGGGAGGCAGTAGGATTAGTTGTTTAGAGATAACTGAAATATCATATTTTTTATCAGTGCAGAAGTGAGGGTCAGATAGCGGCATCGCTAATAATCGATCTTTATTATAAATCGAGATTTCAAATCAGTGTCACAATAATGAATAAGATTTCATAGTGAGGTACTATCTGCTATGTTTAGTTATGAGTTATAATTATGTTATTATAATATAATTATATTACAATACTATAGTGATATCGAATAAAACATGATTTCTTGTCAACAACGTAATATTATTGACAAAAATTGGATATTCGAATTAACTATTATTGAAATAATATACTGATATTCAACTGACAATGATTCACTCATCTATTCTAGTCGATTAACTTGTTTACTTGTATTTCACACTCTTTGAACATGATTTTCACAAACGTTAGAAAACTGAATAATTACAAAACCGACTTCTATCTCAAAGCGAGCAAAATATTATGGTATTTTCTAATCTGTGGATGAAAATAATAAGTTATAAGCTTCAAGCAGTCAGTTTTAATAACTTTTACTGTTTTACTCACTAGAAAATAGAGACTAATATTCAAAAAATGTTCACTTCCTAGAGAAAACATAGATTCACCGTTGGATCTGTCTTTACAGTATCAAATCAAACGCTATATCAGAAGGAATTTAAGGAGTATCAGTAATTTATTACATCATTTTAGACATTTAATAGAGTATGTATTAGCATTTATAATAATATGACTCATTTCTTGTAGAATGAAAAAAGGACCTATTTAACTTTTTTATGCTTCCGTCACTATATATATAGATCATTTGGGCCCGCATTTGCAGTTTCACTAGATGATCCCACATAGAAATAGAATACACTGTATCAATTTTTCATCATTAATATAGTTCCAAGACAGCTACTATTACCTATTCAATGTGAAACAAAACTAGAACACATAGAAGTAGCACGGATCACTGTCAAATCGAAGTTGAATGGATATTGGTGAGTTAATGCGTACAAATGTCCACCTGTCCACTGACCGACCACCCATCCACTCTACTAGTCTATTTCTTTTTGCGTTGAATTTCTCCTCCCACTGCTTTTTAATTCAAAAACGATTCTCACACAAGATACCCAAGAATGGATAGATGGATCTCCATCACAAGTGAGAGAAGAGAAAGGAAGAAAGAGAGAGTGCTGGTGAGAGAAACATGGGCAACAAAGAGAAAGAGTTGATCTCTCCATGGTGTGGTAGTAAGGGAGAGTAATTAGAGGTTGTGACAAGGAAGAAAATTATGAGAGAGAGAGAGAGAGAGTGAGAGATTGATTGATTATATGCCTTTATTAGGCAGAATTAGGACTCCTGGTCCTCTCTGCCACACAACCCTTTACAAAAGAAGACAAGTTTACATAAGAACAGAAAAAATAGATTACATAAGATTAATATAAGTGAATAGAACTCTTAATCAAAATACAATAACATATAATAAAAGATAATAATTTTAAACTTCAATTATTCATAAAATTGGAAACAATATTTCAATCAGAAATGAAGAAATGAAGATCTAATCAAGTTGCCATTCACTCACACATGCACACAAAACAACCCTAAAAACAAAGATTTTACAAAGTATAATAATCATCATGAAACAATATAAGATGAAATATCTTTGTATCTGTAGTTGCATGAAAGGTAGAAATGAGTTAAATTCATGTATATTGATACAATGTAAATAGGCAATAAAAATAAAGCTGAACCCTACCCAAGCCTAATCTGAGCCACCAGATCCCAGCCAATTCAATACTGCCACGCCAAACAGAGCTCGATCGCCAATACTCTTCACAGTTGGAGGCAACAGATTGCAGGTCCGGCAAGCTGAGACATGGAATGATTTATTATACATAGATGTTCTATGATTTGGAATAACCAATAGTTTGGAGCCCTACCTGGTACCTCTCACACTACGATCCCCAATAAAAACAAATTTATGAGCTAAATAACCTGGGGTTTTTACATGCAATAGGTCATGAAGCAGCATCAGAATGTGATACTCAGAGAGAGAGTGAGAGAGAGAGTGTGTGTGTGTGATTGATTGAGTACTTTATTAAATTTATGTTGATTACAATATATATATATATATATATATATATATATATATATATATATATATATATATTGGCTTATACACTTATATACAATAGCTTACAATACAGCAAAATTATATAGATGAATTTACAAAATATAAATTAAGAAAATTATTATTGAGCTGTATATGATATGAAAAGAAAGAAATTTGACGAACTATAGCTGAAATAGATAATATTGTTATGCATCTACATAAATTAGCGGAGCTTTGGACATATCAATGTCCATTCTTCGGAAAGAATATTCGAAGTATCCTTCCCACTTACTCTCTACCAAAACGTTAATTTCATTAATCCAATTGAGGATTCATTTTAAAAATGGAAATATTGTAAAAGTTTCAATTAATATGAAGTTTTAAGAGAAAAAAAAACAGAAAATTAATAACGTAAATTTATTATATAAGTAAGTAAGATCAAATCATTAATTATTGAAATGGAGTAGGCTGGAAGTAGATCAGGGCAATCAACTTTCAGTAATATACAGCAGTATGCATTGGATAATTAAAATAACATGAGTTCGTATTATATACAGGGTGTCCCAGATAAGGTGTAAACCCCGGCTACCATAGATTCTACATGCAATTTGCAACAAAAAATGTTCAGTAAAATTTTCTCCTATCGACCTTCGTTTTCGAGATATATCAATTTTTCGATATTTTTCAAGTAGGCGTACTTCCAGTCATTAAATCGTCAATATCTCAAGAACCATTGGTCTTAAGTGAACTTTAAGGACATCGTTGAAAAGAGGACAAAATGTCACATTGATTTGAGGTAAAAAACATGCCAAAGTCGATTATTGAGTAGTATTTTTTAGCGGTCAACGTTGAAAAAGAGTGATTTTTGAAGTTTTTTTGAAAACTTCAGACACATTTTTCTCGATTTTTTTTCAGAGTACGAAATAATTTTTATAGCGCAAAAACTTCCTTTTTTGATTATCTTCCGAATAAGACCAAATACAGGTGTCTAGCTCAAATCCTCGAGTCAGAATATTTAGTTTAAATTCGATTTTTTAATTAAAAACGAGACTTATCTTGTTTGAGTGTGAATAATTGTCTACATTTTGATAGCTTTGTATCGAGTGATTGAGGGCGTAAAAATACTTTTTCTATAGGAAATTTGGCTGAGAAATTCAATGAAACTGGTTAGAAGTTCGTATCTGCAATTGTTATTGAGATACAAGTTGAAAAAAGTTCAAAGTCGAGTTAAAATCTAAACTTTTCAAACAGTTTTTTCTTGATTTTTTTTCACGGTAACAATATTTTTCCAATAATGAAAAAACTTTGCCATTTTATAAACTATCGAATGAGTATAAATTTTCCAGGGAAATTTCAATATTTATATATTATATATATATTTTATATATATGTATTCAATTCATTCCATAACAGGTTTATAGGTTTATATTTTGTGGGATGGGTGGGTGATGGTTGTCATGTGATCGTTCTAGGGCTGGACAGTTTCAGTCATTTGCTCCATGAAGCTTGCTTGGCTCTCGATGGACCTGATAGTAACAGGAAGTGCATTCCATGCTCGATAGGCACTAACTAGGAAGGATTTTGTGAAAATAGTAGTTCGATGATTGGGTATCCTTGAAGTACTCTCTCCGGTTCTAGTATGTGAAGCATCAATCCTCCTACCTTCAGAGACAAATTTGAAATCATCTTTAAAATAGTTCGGATTACCATATTTCAAGATATCCTTAACAAGCTTGACAATTCGAAAAAGCCTTCGATCAGGAAGCTTCAATGTTGAACTTACAATGTGGGCTGGGGTGATATGATCATGGCGTTGGAGAGAGTAGATGAAACGTAGACAATAATTTTGGCAACGCTGTAGTTTATCATTCAGAGTGACTTACACATCGTTAAGAACAGAATTACAATACATTTAATGTGGGAATATGAGAGATTGAACCAATAATAATTTAATGTTTCTAGGGAGGATAACGTGCATTTTCTTCAATGCATGCAAGGCTGAGAATACCTTTTTACAAGTTTTGTTCACTTGTTCTGACTAGTTATCAGCTGACATCTATGGGCCACTACCTCAATCTATGCACCAGAAACGCTTCATTTTTGTCTTAACCTGCTTGTTCACAAAGTATACCATGTTTTTTCCTATTGGTAAAATTACTGGTGAAAAACTAGCTAAATGCATCACCGAAAGATGGACAAACAAAGTTGGTAAACCACAGCGCATATTGTTGGACAACGCAACCTATTTTTGCAGTGCCAAATGGGAACAAGTTTTAAAACAAGCCGGCATTGAAACATCAAGAGTCTCAGCATACACTCCCAGCGCGTACCCAGTAGAAAGAAGAATGAAAGAAATTTCGAGATTTATGAGAGCATATAGTAGTCACCGTCATCAACAGTGGGTCAAGTATGTACCATTCCTAGAACACTGCATAAATAACTGTGTAAGTGACAGTACCGGATACACTCCCCACGAAAATATATTTGGCACAAGAAATGAATCATTCATTCAAAGACTAATCAAGTTTCCCAATCAACCCGGTCAACCTAACCCAAACTTATACCAATTGGTTCGGAATAGGTTAGATAAGTCCGCACAACAAAGGAAAAAATATCATGATGAGGCCACAAAAAAGTTCAAATATGAAGTCAGAGTCGAAGTGCTAGTAAAAACACATAAATCTTCAGATGCCCTAGGCAAGTTAACCAAGAAATTATTTCATCTTTACATGGGACCACATCAAGTGACTGACGTTTCCCATCACAATACTATCAAGGTTCAAGATTCCGAGAACACAAATAATCACTGGTGGGAAAACGTAATTAATGTAAAACCCTACAGAAGAACCTAACCCATAATCCACTTCAACTCATCTAGTAAACAATAATTCACTTCAAATGAAGAAATCGGAATCAACTTTAACAACAGAAGAAAATAAAGCTACGAAACAACTTTAAAAAAATTACCAACCTGATCAAGCCATCCGCCTCCTGCTACAGTCATCACAGAAACAACCACCTAAGTACCATCTGCACAACTGAAAAACAGAAACAAAAATTATATTATCCACAGAAAATATTTGTAAATAAGAAATCAGATGAAGTTAGTAGTGAATAGGAAGAAAGAAAATAAACAAAGTTTATTTGAAAAAATGTGTAAATATAACCTCGAAATACAGAATCGATCAAGAAATCCATTCAGAACCAAAGCCTGTTCGATAATTTTTTTGTCATACCAGCCAATGTGTGCGAGATCACAGAATAAATTGTAATGAATCACAGCAATATCGTTGTTAACTGTTATAATCTATTATTTAATGTGAAAGTATAAATAAAAACACAACCAAAAATATATATTTATGTTAAATTGCATGAGAAATGTGCATGTTAAATGTTATGTAGATGTATCTCTAGAAAGCTCAAAAGAAAACGAAATTCTTGTCATTAAATATGAAATTTGTTATTGTTGCATCAAAAGATCATGAATTATAATTCAAATCAATGAAAACAATCTTGAAAATATAGTATTTGTAATCAGTATTGATGAAAATCAAAAACCACATCAAGTGTAACCCTGTTTGTACACAACATACCAAGCGTAAAAAAGGAATTGCTTGAATCAAGCGGTAGACAATTGTCAAGTCACCTAAGTTAATCATGTTCTCACCCAAATATATGTAAAAGCCCAGACAAAGAGACAAAACTTGTAATAATAATGAAAATCTATATTTGTTGTGAATATTGCTTGAATCCCAAGAGGATAATATGTGAATTTTTTGTTATATTTGTTATAGTTGTGGGTCTGCTCATAAGCCACCCTTGAATGGAAGTTGTGAAGTTGTTTAATGAAGGATCCAAAGAGACCTCATTGATTATTGTATTTAGATTGTATCCAATGGAAGAAACAATCAATTATTTATTTTCTCGTAGCCGAGAGTGCACAATATATTGTTTTTAGTGTCAAGTATGAAGTTCTTGTAAAAGTAAGGAGATGAAATAGTGTATTCATCACAATATCGGATTTTTCAAATAGTCATTGTTTCGACTCATCTCCCAATTACCTATTTAAAATATCCTGGGGGCTTTTGTGTGATGAAACTTTTAAATAAATCTCACAAGAGGAGAGAATCAACCAGAAAAATTGTAATTACCCTAATAAAATGAAAGAATATGCTAAAGGAATAGTTAGCGACCGAGCAATAAAGCTTCCTCATCAACAACTGAGTATCAGATAAGAGTACCGTTCTGTACTACACATTTTTCCAAAGAATTATTTAATAAGATTATAATTATTTTGCAAATTGAGCACGAACCGTTTATGAATTGCTCATTGAATTTTGAGGTTACACTTTGTTTACTATTGACCAGATATTTTGTAGCAGTTCAAACACAGCTGACTGATTCAATATATCATAAAATGTCATGCCAGGATTTCATGCAAGCCATAATATTATTTCTAAAATTAAGAACTATCGATAAAGGACCAAGAATTTCGAATAAAAAAATAAAATATATGTATTATTGTTGAAATTATTTATTATTTACGAAATTGTATTATGGTATCAAGTATCATTGTAACTAACTAGGTCATAGCATGAACATTATATTACTGATAAGAGCAGCAGAAATTAATTATAGCAGTTTCGAACATAATAAGAATTGTATAGAATATTGAATTATAGATTATTGTTTCAACTGAACCACATGGTGAATGAATCTCTTTGGCAAGTCTAAGCCAATCATATTGCACAGAAATAGCACCAGAAGGGTGATCGTTTGAAAACATCATATGTTAATCTGTTATCAGACAACAAACCTGCCTTATCATATATGCTAGCGCATGTACACTGTATAGAGGAACTCTATCTAGAGAATTAAGTGGTTTAAAGAATTATACGAATCAAATTATCATTGTAATTAAAGGAATTATATTTTACTGCTTGCCACTGACGTCATGCCTATGTCATAATCATTCTACCAATGGCAAATTTTCATGCAAATTAATTACACAGAGATTCTCAGAGGAAAGATTCTAGCCAAGAAGCTTAGAAAAAGACAGTCACTTCCCTTTTGAAATCCTCACCGTTCAGACCTCGTTAAAGCTACCAAGACCTATTTGTGAAATTTTTTTTCGATTTTATATATTTTATCTGTGAGCCAATATTTTCAGCTATTCTAATTGTTATTTGTAAATTTATTTTCATCAATCGATAATTCAAGAGTTTAAAGTTCAATTATCCCCTAATTAATTTGGTGAAGTAGATATTCTAATTAAAAATTCCACACATGCTGAGACCAAAGCCTGGACTGCCGCCGATCAAACGAATTTGATCTAAAGAAAAAACTACGACCGCCAAGGAGTTTCACGTGAGTTTTAAAATTTAAAAGGGGCCCCAATCTACGCTTCGAAAGAAATTACAGTGCAAAAAAATATATAAATTTTTTCTTCATTAAATTAATGATCACGCCGACAAGCGCTTATTAATTATTAAGATACAAGATTTTATTCAATATAGAATTTATAAGAATTTGTAGTTGATTAACTGTCCTCCGCTGCCAGAACCACGACCCCAAGCAATTTTAGAAATATTTTATAATTTATTTTCACCATTTTTTATAAACTGTTATTTTTATCAATTGTAAAATTCTGTTGAATCATGCATGGTATCATGCAAGTACAAGAATACTTCTAATCATTTTTGTTCATGTTAAATTATTATCAGTCTGTAAATTAAGCTCTGAATCTGCCCTGTAAAATCATATATTTTCTATATTATATTTCAATTTTGTTAATTCGTCTTCTGAGTTCGATTATTTCTTAAGCCTGTCAATTATTGTGTCTGATACATTCTATATCATCAAGAACCGATCGAATATGATCATTGAAATAATTGAATTAAGCTGGATATTGGAACAGATCTAAGTGGATGTAGTGTGTGGGGTCAGATTGGGATTACTTATTCTCTGTCCTTACCTGCTCATATATCAGTTTTTATCTGTTACCAACCTCGACTCAGGAGCGAATTTGTCAACTGTATGGCAGATGCAGCTGGAGATCATATAATTTCCTATAATAGAGCTTAAAAACCGACAAGACTCTGTTCTCGAATTATATTCCAAACGATATCTGGTCCAAGTACCCTATCTCAATCCTTTGGAACTTATTAGAGATGCAGTAAATTATCTACATCGGGATTTTTGCTCGACCTGTATGATCTTGTATGTTATTTCATCACAGGTAATAGTTTTAAGACTTCAGTATTCAGTGTTTAGCAACCGCTACACTGCCTTCAAAAAAGCCTGTCTTAAGCCTGTCAATTATTGTGTCTTGATATATGTCATCAAGAACCGATCGAATACGATCATTGAAATAATTGAATTAAGCTGGATATTGGAACAGATATAAGTGGATGTAGTGTATGGGGTCAGATCGGGATTACTTATTCTCTGTCCTTACCTGCTCATATATCAGCTTTTATCTGTTACCAACCTCGACTCAGGAGCGAATTCGTCAACTGTACGGCAGATGCAGCTGGAGATCATATAATTTCCTACAATAGAGCTTAAAACCCGACAAGACTCTGTTCTCGAAGTATATTCTGAACGATATCTGGTCCAAGTACCCTATCTTAATCATTCGGAACTCATTAGAGACACAGTCCCGTAAATTATCTACATCAGGATTTTTGCTCGAGCTATATGATCTTGTATGTTATTTCATCACAGGTAATAGTTTTAAGACTTCAGTATTCAGTGTTTAGCAACCGCTACACTGCCTTCAAAAAATTTTATCATTATACAATCTGTCATAAGAAGAATCAAGGGTGAGCGAGTGTTTATGCCTCCCGCGATTCAGACAATTGTATCGAATCTTGTAGTGAATCGATCAGTCTGGTATTCAGTTAGCGTCCACGCACGCAGTTACAAAATTTATAACCTCAATACTGGTGACTCAGTACAAGATTCATCATATGTGTGTGAGGCGTGTAAATTAACGCTTTACAGTATGTATGTGCGAGCTTGCACTCAATCATCTTCATTACATCATACTTAAATTCTAAATCTCTCTTCTTCCCAACTCCTTTTCCTAGACTTACTAAATCTTAAACTATATCAATTTATAAAATAAATAATCTTACTTATAGCACTTTGTATCTGACTCCTATTCGCGGACAAAGTCCAGTAACAAACTGTACTTTTTGTGAGTAGTATCTTGTTCACTTGTAACTTGTCGTGTTATACTTTTTTTAATATCTTGTATGAATTTCGAGTGAATAAATTTGAATTTGAATTTGAATTTGAATTTGAATTTTTTAAAAGTCGTCAAAACAGCTGTTCTACAGATGAAATATCTCGACTATGTGTTCTTTTTATGAACTGCTCTACCTACCTACCTCATGCACGAGAAGAAGGCTACAAAGTCCATTTCTCAAGGATGGGGTGGATAAATAGAGCCGATAAATAACTATACAGGGTATGAATTTGAAAAAAATCGGTCAAGTCATTTTTGAGAAAATCGTGAAAAACATGTTTTTTCAGTGATTATCCGCCATTTTTCTCAATAATATTACAGAGCTTCTGAAATTTTCCCAGAAATGAGACTCATGTCAGTTGATAGAACTTATCAATAGCTATCCATGATATGAATTTGAAGAAAATCGTTAGAGCCGTTTTCGAGAAAACCGTGAAAAACATATTTTTTTAGTGATTATCCGTCATTTTTCTCAATAATATTACGGAGCTCCTGAAATTTTCCCAGAGATGAGACTCATGTCAGTTGATAGGGCTTATAAATAGCTATCCATGGTATCAATTTGAAGAAAATCGTTAGAGCCGTTTTCGAGAAAACCGTGAAAAACATGGTTTTTTCCACCATCTTGAATTTCATCTTATTGAATTTCTTATTGTCGGATCCTCATGGTATAAGGACCTTAAGTTTAAAATTTCAAGTCAATCGGTAGAAAACTGGAAATTAGGGTACCTTAATTTTTTTTTTGAAAGCAATACTTTCCTTACCTATGGTAATAGGGCAAGGAAAGTAAAAAGCTAGGGAAAATAATGATAATAATAGGGAAGAAGAGAACAGAAAGAAGGAATGTGCACAATTGAGAAGAACTTATGAAACTGAACTATAGAATAAGAAATAGAAGATTGTACTGTGATCTTGAATTAATCAAGGAAAGAAGAAGAAGAAAAGAAAAAGAAAGAGAAGAAGAAAAAGAAGAAGAAGAAGACGAAGAAGAATAGAAAAGAATAATAATCATCATCGCAAAAATCACAAAAGTTATAATAAATGTAATAATTACAACAATGTTCTAGTAATCATAATAACTATAAGATTAAGAAGAGAGGTGAGAAAGAAAAATAAGAAGTAGAGGAGGTGATTGAGAAAGTGCTAGATTATTTTAGATTTGTTTGAAATAGGATTGAACAGTGAAGTATGAAAAATATTATATAGTATTAGAAGTATAATTAACTATTGGGAGTTGCAATTACGATAGAATTAGTAAATTTAGTACTGTAATATTTTAGTGATGAATGTCTAAGATAACGTTAAATGAAACACCGCCCTTATATAAGCATATGAACAGACTACCCACCCTTCTGTTCTATCAATAATTCTTTACACATGGCTTCCATTGTTCGAGCTGTGACAATAGTAGATGAGATCATTATGTACTCCTAATATAGAAGAGATTACAACCTATATCGTATCACCTATATAACGTATGTTAATTATCTAATTTATTTGAATTTCAGTATTTCGAAAATTATTAATTATGGAACTAATTTGTGTGAGAGTGACACTGTGAGTGTATAACTGTGAGAGAGTGAGTGAGAGAGATGAGATGTGTATGTTGGGGTAAAGAGCTTTCCATCATAACGAGCTCGTCAGAAACGATGGAGACCGCAAAAACTCCTCTGCAAGCTTTAAAAAAATGATATCACCACCGATATAGGCCCACTCTACTTTTTTTCTATTCTTCTCAAGAGCTTCGGGTACACATTTATTATGCAGTAATGTTGAGCAGATACTTGTATGCCATCTTACCAGAAAAAATGAGTTTTTAAATTGTGTTGAATTAGACTTGTTAGTTTCAACTAATTATATATTATCACATAGTAGCCCATGGGTTTGGGTATGTAATTAATTTCCAGGTCTTCTTTATTTCTGAAAATATCTAATGATTTTCGAACTGGAATTTCGACTGACATACATTGTTATGAATTGTTCAATTGAAAATGATCAACTTAATCCATTGTCTTTTCGTTATTCGATTTTGAAAGTATAGGTTTGAACATAATATTAACTGAAGAATACTGGCAGTATTTTGCATGTTGTGTTCGTTTCTGATTTGAGTTGGCTATTATCAGAAACAGTTTTGTCTAAGCACAAATTATTGAGCGTAATATATTATGAGACGTCGAGACATGCATTAATAGATTATCAAAATCGCCTTTCGCAGCTAATAAGGATAAAATCAACAGAATGCCAGATGACATTGTTAACGAATCAACAGCATTCGTCTTGAGACCAAGTAGACCAAGATAAACAGCAGACAATTGCATTACAACGGTAGACTTTTTCGAGGAAATGTGAAACTCTCTTCTCATTGGTCGACTGTTGACCTTGGCTAACTTTCAGACGCACATCAACGTTATAAAACGACAACGGAGTAATTGAACTGTCTGAATTGAAACGGTGAACTCGTTTTTACACACTTTTCTATAAACGTGAGTTTCCTCTTTTCAAAGTGCTTTAAAAAGTACTTTCACAGGCGTTACAGTTAATTACTTCTATTCCGGAGTTTTTACTCTTGCACTGAACAAATCGTCCATTTCATTCACATCAGCCTGACGAATAGAAACAAGGAGAAATAATTTTTGATCAAAAATGTAGATATGCAAATAAATCAAAACGAGCTCACATGACTGAGGCTACTGCCACTTGCCTACTGCCACTTGCCTCCCAATCAACTGCACAAAATTCTTGCACATACCAATAATTATTTTTCAATTTCAAACTGTACCGGTGTAATGTTTTTTCATCGAGAGTTTCTCACAGTTCAATACATGTTCTGAAACCTACGAGCACAGGATGATTTGAATAGTACCTTGGATATTAAACTTGTTACATTCCAATGGAATTCCATTGTTTTGAATAAATTGGAATCTTCATTGTCATTCATTCACTTCCTCAATTCTATTTTAAACAGTAAATGAATTATTCTATTTTGTAGGAATGAAATCCAATCAGTGGTAAAATAATTTTCGTATGACACTGAAAGACGAAATATATCCCTTAAAAAAGTACTATTGAAAAAAAAAATTACATTAATTTGACAGCTAGTAGTTGATAAGTACTTCTCATTTATTCAGGCATTAGTGTACCTTGTCAATTCATCAACCATTATAGATTTCAAATACTTTATACTAAACCAGGAGTGTCATATTCGAGAATAATTCTCTGTATGTAGTGTTTTTTTATGATATTGTATGGATAATGTATTTACATAATATGTATGCGAACCATCAAACTGAAAATATCCAGATTCTACTAAGAATTAGAGTCTTAAAACAAAAAATGATATTAATATATCAAGAGTCCTTTATCAGAAGATTGTAATAATGTGTGAAATAACAAAATCCAACAAATTTGTTTAGTATATTTGTTTACTTCTAGTTGAACAGTGAGGGAGGAACATTGTAGTATTCATGTATGCAGGCTACTATTTTGAAATATTCACAAAAAAGAATTTTCATAGATAAGTGTACAGTACAGGATTATTCCAAGCAAATACGGTTACAGTTTTAATACTGAATAAATCCATTATATCAGATTCACTCAAAATTAATAAACTCTCTCGAGAAGTTTCATCAGTTATGTTGAAATTTGTATTCTCAATTAATTTGAGAGAATGATTGCTTCAGTTTTGTTGTCCAATAGTAAATTTGTATTGATAGGTAAGCCCAAAATGGAATAAGAATAGAGAAGGTAGATAAAAATAATCCAGGCACTTGAAGTTTTGCAGCTGTAAGTATAATGGCTAGAGTTACCATCAGAGATTAATTGTATACCGTAAACTAATCCAGTAAAGGGTGCTTGATTCTTTGTTTCTATGGATTATCAACGGGTTTTGAATCACAGCACATACTTTAGAGCAAGAACAAAAAAAAAACAAGATGGAACTATGAATGATTATTGGTGAAAACACCGTAAACCAATTCCAATGGACCCTACCATCCAAGCGTAGCATGAGAAATGTTAGAAACATATGGAAAATGGAACAAGCTATTAACGCTCTTAAAACAACATTCATTTTCCTTAGAAAACTTTGGTAATATTTGAATTGTAAAATATAGCCTGAAGCTCTGGTTTATAAATAATTGAAATGGACAAATGAATACAACAGCAACCTCTCTCTCAGAGGTAGTTATGATACAGCTGATTACTTCATTCCAGCTCTATCGAGATGGAATAGATCTGGAGGAACTAGCAATTGAGAAGGCATTTTATTTTGCTCTTGTTTGGATTTTTAAGCAGCAGAACAGCTTAACTGTTCAAATAGGTAATATAGTTACTGTAACTGTTACTAATTGACCGAACGTAGTGAGGTCTATGTTTCAACTTGATGTGCTTTTGTCAGTCTGTATGTAACGCGATTACGGCCAAACACGTTGATAGAATTCGATGAGATTTGGCAGGAATATTCTTTTTTCAAATGCTCGTCGATGTATACACAAGGTATTTTGAAATTTTGCATTTTAAGGATAATATGGAACAAAAAGGAATTCCTTCATACTCTGGTATCACTATATTATATTATCATCTACTTTGAAGATAGGATCAATCAGACTATAGAATATTATTCATAATTAATCAGCTGACAAGTGAAATAATTTGCATGCATAAAGACAGATGCCTGGCCGTGTCTATTTCTATAGGTATGGTTTCAATATTTTTCATGTTGCGTGCCCATCAGTACCAATATTCTCACATTTGAAAAATCAAATTTGATAGGTGATTGAAAATAAAATGGAAAATGATTAAATGAACTGAATAATGCTGAAATAGTTATTTGTGCAACTAGTGCGCAAAGTGACAGTTTGCTGTACCGAAAGAAACGGAATGGCTTCTTGAGTGCAGCAGAGGAACTTTGCGCACGTATTTCACATTAAATTTTTCCTACAGTTACCATTGAATATGAAAAGTGAGTAATTATGGGTAAAATTGCCTGAAATGCATCAAATGTTTTTCTGTGTAATTTTATTATTTATAAATAAAATTGAATAAGATAGTAGTAAATGAATGAAGGGGCGGCTGTGTGCTGTGTGGGTGGCACTGTGCTGTCCTCGAACTCGGTGTCCTTAATATTATTATAACGTGCACCACAGTCATTGTTACCAACTTAATTTTGATTTTGCTGCACTATATAACCCACCAACTATTTTGCGTTGCCATGTTGCAAATCTGGAGTGCAGAAAAAATCTTTGCTGCACTAGAGCGGAAAAGTGATTCTTTGCGTTCTGTAATCAGTGCAGCAATGGCCAATTTCCAAGGTAACTGTAGGAAAAAATTATAATATTCTTGATTGAAAAAAAATAATTTTAAAATAGTTCAGAAATATTTTCATCAGAAGGAAAGATTATCACGAGACTGGATGAATCATCATATGGGATAAAAATATCAAACGTGAATTGAGTATATTGAGCGAAGTGAGGTCTAAGATTCAAGTCGACGGTTTAGCATTTCTCTTAATGTTTAAATGTTTAAATGTTTATATGTTGCGCATTTACGGTGAAACGCGGTAATAGATTTTCATGAAATTTGACAGGTATGTTCCTTTTTTAATTGCGCGTCGACGTATATACAAGGTTTTTGGAAATTTTGCATTTCAAGGATAATATAAAAGGAAGAAGGAGCCTCCTCCATACGCCAATATTAGAGTAAAAATCAGACTATAGAATTATTCATCATAAATAAGCTGACAAGTGATTACACAGATGTGTGGAGAAGCCAGACAATTGCTGTATTTCCATAGGGTCTTTAGTTTCAATCAGGTACTTGTGGATGAGAATACTGCGTGAGGTCTACTGTTCACAGAACTACTAGTTATCATGAGTTAGTTTTTGATCTTGGAAAAAACAAATAACAGTTTTAAGAGTAAATTATGATTCAACTATGAGTTGTGATTCAACTGAATCAACTAGAACATGTGACATCAGATAATTGTGGATGAGAAAACTGCGTGAGGTCTACTGTTCACAGAACTACTAGTATTTTTAATAACTGATAATAAATCCAACAATGGTTGCATTCGAAGCGACTGATCGATGAGTGAACGAAGCACTGTTTGGTCTAACTCAAAGTACTTAAAGATGCATAGTTTCACATGCAGCGCTAAGTTACTTTGAATATTGAAATCGGCCATTGAGGGGACAACCTGGAAATTATTACATACTAAAGACCTTGAAGATTTTTGTAATTTTTAATATTACAAATATATATATATATATATATATATATATATATATATATATATATATATATATAATATAATATCTCGCGCTCATCATTATCATCATCATCATCCATCATGGACTAGGCTTGTAGAGCCTGTTCCGGTGTCCACCGCTTCCTCGGTCTTCCGACGTCCCTTTTCCCATCCAACTGCAACTTCCAAGCTTGTAGTGGAAGACGAGTTGGTGGCATACGACATAGGTGATTTGTTCACTTCATTCTGTATTTTTCAATGATTGCTGTTGGTGATTGCACATTGCACTCACTTCGAATTGTTTCATTACTTATGTGGTCTCGTCTCGAGTATCCTTGAATGCTGCGCAGAAACCTCATCTCTGATGCCTGAATTCGTGAGTCATCATTCTTGGTCTTTGTCCATACCTCACTACCGTATGTCATTAAAGGGATGGCCATTGTCCTATAGAACATAATCTCAGTCTCTTTTCTGGCCTCACCCTTTAATGTTTGGTGAATGACTTCACAAATTGAGTTGAACTTTCCTGAGGTATAACTCTTAATTTTCTGAGGTATATCACATTCTCTGTCATAGGATACATAACAGCCGATATATTTAAAGTTGCTCACCTGTTCCATCATTATATTATTCAGAACTATTTTGGAACGTGAGGGCCACTTGCCCCGAAATACCATCACTTTCGATTTCTGAGCTGATATAATCATATTGAAATCTGT
Organism: Nilaparvata lugens; assembly: GCF_014356525.2. Lineage (NCBI taxonomy): Eukaryota > Metazoa > Arthropoda > Insecta > Hemiptera > Delphacidae > Nilaparvata > Nilaparvata lugens. Next base: position 39,196,555 of record NC_052508.1, read on the forward strand.
ACTTACAACTTGAAGCTCATGAAATGACATCTGTAGCTTATGCTCACTTTCCTGAACCATCACTGTATCGTCAGCAAACATGGGAGAGTTGAGGAAGACTCCCTGCCCAATTTTAACACCGGAGTCTACTCTTTGTCGCCAATTGCTCATCAGCTCGTCTATATATATATTAAATAGCGTAGGTGAAAGTGGGCATCCTTGTCCAACTCCTTTGTTTATGATCAACTCTTTCTCAGGTTCACCTTTTCTACTTATCAGAACCAATGTTTTTGGATACAGTTCAGCAATGATAGTCACCAAATGTGTTGGGTAGCCTTTATCCAACATTATTTCCCACAAGAGAGTCCTATTGACATTGTCAAACGCCTTTTCCCAATCGATGAAGGCCAAATGTGTTGAGCAGTTGAGCGCTAGAATACCTAAATGGCAGCCTTTAATTTCAAGTAAGAGGCAATTAAGGTTAATTTCATTGGGAAGGCATGGGCAATGTGAGTTTATACCTCTTCAAGGTCTTTGGTCTAAGTGATAAGAGAAAAATACGTCATATCCAGTTCGTTCACTCATCGTTCACTCAGCTCATCGTACTATTCTACCAATTGAAAAGAACGTAGAGTAGCTGAACGTGAATAGACATGGCTGAATACGAGTTTGTTTACAATTATAATGGACTCTATTATAATGTATTTGGGAGCACAGAAATGCATGAATACAAAAATCCAATAACATTTGAAATATCATCCGAAGGCTAGTTTCACACTCATTCGGTTCGTTTCGTTTTCGGTTCATATTCGGCAAATTCCGATAACTGTGAAACGGTAATTCGGTACCGAATAGAAACCGCATAGAACCGAACGCCCACTTGACTCTAATAAATTCCATCAGGTTTTAATTCGTTGCTAGCGAGAGGCTACTTTCACACACTTTCGGTTCGGTTCGGTTCGTTTCGTTATCGGTTCATTTTCGGCAAATTCTGATAAGTGTGAAACGATGATTCGGTTTGAATTCGGTACCGAATAGCAACCGCATAGCACCGAACGCCCCCTCGACACGAATAGGTCTCATCATATTCGAATTCGTTGCTAGGGAACAGGAAAAAAGTCTTCCACACACGCTTGCATTTTTGTTTTTATTTTAACCTGATATCGTGATTATCTGTTTCAAAATTTTCCAAGTCAGAATCATTTGGTCAATTCATTTCTGTTAGTTCACAGGAGCATTTTTTTCTCAATGAATAGTTTTCTAAAAAAATATGAAAGATATAAATTGAAACTCAGGGAGAATTTTCATTTTTTTCCACGAATATTACATGATTTCATCGATGGAGAGAAGTGGTGAAGTTTATAATATAAAGGTATATTATACCATGTGTCAAAACAAGGAACAAATTTTCAATTTAGAAAATAATCTCTCCAAAATATACATAATCAAAAAGAAACTATTCAAATAATTCACAATTTCTAATTAACTTTAAAATTTTTTTGTTCAAGAAATAACATCTTACAATTCAACACCAGCTGTTATATTTGAATATACCAGCACGAACTGTGAAAATCCAAACACAGCTGTGTTTGAGAAGAAAATACCTAATTAGAACCGTACGAATTAAAACCTTACATGTATGAAACAAATCCAATCACTTGACGGTTTTCCATTTCAATTGGTTATACAATGAGATAGGTTAGGTTCTAGTTTTGTTTACAAATATAAGCAGCAGAGGAAACATCTGTCAGTCATGACTCATGAGCAACCGTTTAGCCACAGAATACATACAGAATGGAAGGTATCAATGTACCTAACCAAGACTTGAGTGCACCAAGACCACGACACGTAACTGCATCATCTTGTTAGAAATTAAACTTACCACTGAATATTACAATGCTACACTTTCTTTCAAGATGGCGGATTTTGGCGTCAGGATACTAGCCGACTTTCCATTGTGTGGTTTATCTGTGATCAGCTTTTTTACTGAACGTGAAAAAAACACGATGAAATTGATCAGTGGCTTTGAACACAACCAATCATCGAGCACCAATAACACCTGATTGGTTCTCATGAAATTGATCACGATTAAAATTTAACCTGCTTTTGTGAAACCGGACGTTAATTTAGAGAATAGATCTTCAACTTCCTGCCAACCATAAAAAAGTGACAACACTTCTTGATCTTGTTTGAAAAATATCCTCAACTTTAGTGAGGTTCACGTTATAATGGAAGTGGAGAGATAGAAGGACAACGTAGCCGATCCAATGTCAATGTCTTCTATAGACGATAGCTGATACAGGTTTATTGATGTAGTATTTACTGTTCATTCTGTTTAAAATAATCTAACCAATTATATTTTATTAAGCAAGAAATTATATTTTCAATTATTCTATAATGAATTTTCGTAATTAGAATGGAATATTTTGTTAATTAATTACTAATTTTGAATTTTTAAAAGACGATCTGGCAACAGAGCAAAGCAAGAAAGAAATAGGGCTATCCGCTTTGTTGAATGATAGATAAGAATAGCAATACCATTGCTAATCAAACCCTGCCATTACAACGTGGACCTCACTATATGCACCAACCAGGCAAAACAAGCAGAACCTATATTGCTCTCATAAAATGCATAAGAAAATAAAGCAGTTCACCGGAATGTAAAATAAAAGCAGATACTACTCAACTTATGAAATTGGGAAGATAATTCTAGAGGTGGAAGATCAATAAAAATCATGGGAAGTATACACATACAGGAACTTTTTAATAACGAAAGGGAGCTCCTCTGCTGTGATAATAGTGAAGACTCTGGACCAGTTATATTGAAAAGTGAAGTTAAATTTGCTATAAAAAACATCAAAAGTGAAGGGCTGTGGGTCCAGACTCCCTGGAGGAATTCTCAAACTCATTGACGATGATTATGTGAAAATACTCACACATTTTTATATAATCAGATTTACAAAACTGGTATAATTCCCACTGAATAACTGAAGTCGACTCTTATACCTCTCCCAGAGAAGACAAATTTTATAGAGTGTCAAGATTATCGCCTCATGAGTCACACAACGAAGACATTCCTTGAAATAATACACCGGAGAAATCCCAAAAATCCAGAAGAGAACTTATCAGATACAAAATTTGGCTTCAGGAATGGTTTAGGGAGACAAGAGGCTCTCTTTGCTTTTAACGTCATTTTGCAGTGATGCCTGGATGTAAATCTGCCAGTATTTGCTTGTTTTATTGATTATAACAAGACGTTTGATAAGGTGCAACATAACAAGCTACTAGATAAAATCAAAGAAATGCAACTGGATGCTCGTGACTCCCGCCTGTTAAAGAACCTGTATTATAATCAAAAGGCCACATTACGGGTGCAATCTGAGTTGAGTGAAAAGCTGGAAATCAGACGAGGGGTTCGTCAGGGCTGTGTGCTTCCACCAATGCTTTTCAACATTTATTCCGAAAGAGTTATCAGCAAGGCCTTAGAAGATGAGACTGGAGGTATAAGAGTTAATGGCACACCCATCAACAACCTAAGGTATGCAGATCATACTGTACTACTGGCATGAAATATGGAAGATCTTCAGAGTTAAAAAAAGAAAAATCTTCAGAAGAAGCTGAACAGTGTTATTACTACAAGCGAAGAAGGTGGTTTGAGTCTGAATTCTGAAAAGACAAAGTACATGATAATCACTAAAGACCAACCTCCTATCAGGGCTCTATTTGCTGAAGGAATCAGTTTGGAGCGGGTGAATTCCTACACATACCTTGAGACTCGGGTAACTTCCAATGCTGATAACTGCTCAGAGCTCAAGATAGGAAAAGAGAAGGCACGTTCCACATTATTTATCAGGATCAAGAATTTACTGACATCAAGACACATCAAGCTTGAATTCCGAATATGTGTCTCCTTAAATGTTTCGTGTTTCCTGTACTATTATATGGTGTGGAAGCATGGACATTTAATAGATGGGGTGAGAAGAAAATACAAGCCTCTGAGATGTGGACCTATTGCAGAATGCTGAGAATCTCATACACCAATCAAGTTACAAATGGGGTTCTCAGGAGAATGGATAAGAAACTGCAACCTATTGGTGAAATTAAAGCGCACAAATTAAGGTACCTGGGTCACATAATGAGAGGACACATTTATGGAGTATTGCACCCCATTATGCAAGGCAAAATAGCAGGTAGGAGGTCAGTGGGGCGAAGAAGGATATCTTGGTTGCGCAATTTGAGGGGTTGGTTCAAGAGCACCTCAAATGAACTTTCCAAGTCAGCTGTAAGCAGGTTGAAAATTGCCATCATGATAGCCAACCTCCGCCATGGAGACGGCACATGAAGAAGGAGTATTTGCTATATTTCTCATTTCTTGCAGTTAAAATAATAATTATCAATAGAAAAGGAACATTAATTTAATATCAAATGATGAGAAGTAATTATTTAATTATGATTTAGATAAACATCATTCTTATATTGGATATCTAGATTGGGATTTTATCATACATTTTGCCATGGAAATGATTCTTATCCAACCACAGTCATTGTTACCAACTTTCAATTTTGGTTTTCGCGCACTAATCCTCCATATATCCCACCAACTATTTTGTGTTTCCATGTTGCAAATCTGGAGTACGCAAAGTAATTCTTTGCGTTTGCAAAGTACGAAGTGATTCTTTGCGTTCTGTAATCAGTGCAGGAATGGTCACTTTTCAAGGGGACAGTAGGAAGAGGAACATTCCTGCCTAATCTCAGGATTGAACTGAACTATTCACACGTGCAGCCGAAAATGTGTGACATACATACAGACAAAAGCAAATCGTGTCTAGTTAATACGTAGACCTCACTAGGCACGGTCCATATTCTTTAATGCTTATAATAAGTTAATTGTACATTAAATAGTAGTTCTGTGGACATTAGACATCGCTCAGTTAAAAACCATAGCCTCCTCTTATACTGTCCATCAGAGTGAATATTATGTCCTGTCCTGACCAGTGAGCATAGAATGTAACATTATATTCAATAGAATGTTACATTCTGTAGTCACTGGCCCTGAAGTGCCGGCGAGATATTGGTGTGTGAAAAACTAATGGCTGTTTGGGTTGTTGTATCGACAATGCTAATAATTTGTTGTTAACAACTATGCCACTATCATCAAAAGCTTACCGTGTTGGAAGCAGAGAAAAGTCGGAAATAAATAATATGCCACTTCGAGCTATCAATTGCATGCCTCATTGTTTGCAATAATAAACCACACGACAGCTGATTTTTTACCAAGTTACATTGAGATATCAATTGCATGCAATTAATAATCCACTTAACATCTGATTTATGATGAATAGTTCTATAGTCTGATTTTTACGGTAATATTGGCGTTCGAAGGAGACTCCTTTTCCTTTTGTATTATCTTTGAAAAAACAAAATTTCAAAAACCTTATTAATTTTATATACGTCGACGCGAAATTCAAAAAGGAACATACCTGTCAAATTTCATGAAAATCTATTGCCGCGTTTCGCCATAAATGCGGAACATCTATATAATAAGAGAGACTAGGGTTGTGTTTGTTCGTTTGTTCGTGTGTTCGTTTGTTTGTTTGTTCGAACAAAACATCAACTCGTGGATTGCATACCGGAAAAACGGGAATGTAGCCCAGTCAACCAAGTGTTATAGAGGGAAAAGCTTTGAAGACAATTTTTGACCCCGCGGTTCTGTTTAGGGTAGTGAGGAGGTAAACATATCAAAAGTCCCCACCCCTACCCACTGTACTAAGGTAGTGGGGGTGGTTCAAAGGTACCATTTTTTGGCTTCTCGCATATAACTCGAAAATTATGTATTTTACAGATATGACTATTCTATAAGAAATTAAAGCTTTTATAATTTCCTACAATATTGAACCAACAACTTTTCCTATATCTCTTTCACTTTTCGAGATATCCGCTCTAAAATATGTGACATTTTTGAAAAAACACATTTTCCTTCAATCTTTTGCTATTTTTGCTCTTATAACTCTTATTTTTGCTCTTGAATATCGATGGGAAAAATCCATGCTGATCATGAGCTTATAAAGCATTGAACTCTATCCAATTTAATGTATAATTTCACAAGTTTACGCACATCCCCACGAATGTTGCATCAGCTTCAGTGTTGAGTGTGAGATCTTCAGTTATGCAAAAATAGACCAATTGACAAAGGAATTTGGAGAGAATGTTTTGAACACCATTTTTGACTTCGCAGCTTTGTTTGGACCAGTAAGAGGGCGAACATATCAAAAGTCCTCATCCCTACACCTTGTGCTAAAGGGATGAGGGTGGTTTAAAAGTTGCATTTTTCAATGTTTTGCTTACACGCTCATATCTTGAAAAAAATGCGTTCAACCGACATGACTAACTATTCAGAAATGAAGCTTGATGAATTCTCTACAATATTTGTTTCGTGGTGAATTCTGATTTATTCAACAGTTCTCGAGATATACGCTCTTAAAAGTGTAAAATTGTTAAAATAACAGCTTTTAATCTTATTTTTTGATGTTTCAGGGCCTACAACTCTCCAACAATGCATCGTAAAAACGGAATGCTTATCGTAGATTTGTAGAGCTTTGTTTTATCTTCAATTTGATGTATTATTTCACTACTTAATGTTTTCCTTCTATTGTTATAGCAGATTCAATGTGGGGGGTGAAATTCTCAACTCTGCAACAAGTGTCAACTAAGCAGTTCCACATCTTCAATAGACGGGCTAGAGATGCGTATTTTTGCTATGTTTACCCCCAACTAGTCTTCATTAAGCTACGAAGTCAAAAATTGTGTACCAGATGTTCCAGACTCAAATTTCATTGTCAAGTAGTGATCAATTGTTACCAATTAATATTCCACCCCCCACATTGAATCTGATATGAGAATAGAAGGAAAACATTGAGTAGGTAGTGAAATAATACAAAAAATTGAAGGAAAATGTGTTTTTTCAAAAATGTCACATCTTCTAGAGCGGATATCTCGAAAAGTGAAAGAGATATAGAGAAGGTTGTTTGTTCAGTATTGTAGGAAATTATGTAAGCTTCAATTTCTTATAGAATAGTCATGTCTGTAAAATGCATAATTTTCGAGTTATATGTGAGAAACCAAAAAATGGTACCTTTGAATCACCCCCACCCCCTTAGAACACGAATTAATGTTCAAATTCAATTAATTGTACATTCGATTTCATAAAAAAATCACCAAATCATATGGTCGAAATTAAAAAAGGAACATCTGTTTCTATATTGCTTTCTACCTGATACCACTCAACCTCAATAATATTGTTTTGATAATTGATAAATATCTTTAATAATAATGATAATATTTCTATTATAAATATAATAATAGTATTGTTTTGATAATAAATTAATATTTTCATTTTCACAAACTCTGTATTATATGGTGAATGTGAAACAGCTGCATCAAAGAAATTATCTCAAAAACATCTGTTTAGAAAAACAATGTTTTGAAACTTCGTCTTCCTGATGCAATTGCTATAACAATGTTTAGGCCTACACGTGGCATGGGTTATTAATTTTTCAGCTAGAACAGTTTTTTGAGACAAAGTGCTGAATAAACGTCTACAGTTTATCAATGCTGTATCGGCAATATGAAAACGCATGCAGTTAATATGTCTTTGAATAAAGGTGTTGATATTTACATAAAGAAATTATATTCTTTCATTTCTATTTAATTAAAATTTCAAAATTATTCGATGACTGACTCAGTCATAGAATGACTGACTCACTGTACAGACAGTCGAAAATTCTAATATTGGACTGAGGGGTATTTTGGCAAGCTGAGCAAAAAAATAAGGTTATATGCACCTTTTCATTATATCTTCAAATGAAAAATGAGTTTTGTGGGTTGTCAAAACTTCCTCTGAAAGGGAAACTATTCAACTTATTCTATCTTTTAGTAAAATAACAATGATCATCCATCCATCTATCATCTTCTATACTATAAAAATCATAAAAATCAGAGTGGTACACTCACACAACTTTCCTTGCTCATTGAACTGTAACCCTCATTCTTCAACGAGAATAATTTAGGGGGATAACATAATGACGATTGGCGGCAATATATTTGAAACTACGATCAGACTACTGTATATCTTCTCTTCTTCTTCTTCTCTATACTTATAAAAGGCTAAGCCCCGACAGACTGAAATCACACCACAGCCCAAACTACTGAGCCTAAAAACTTGAAATTTTGTACGATTGTTTATGGTAGCCTGAGAACATCCACTAAGAAAGGATTTTCAGAAATTTACCCCCCTGAGGGAGCTGGGGCCCCCCCAAAATTTTGTACTTTTTAACCGCTCATTGCACAGCAAAGTCATGAGGAACTTTTTTGTTCAGCTACGAAAAAAAATTAGATCTATGCAGAAAAATTTCGATCAGGAGCACAGGGGGGTCCAGGAAAGGGCATTTTTCGAAAATTTTGATGTAAAATCACACTACAGCTCAAACTAATTGTCCTACAGACTTGAAACTTTGCACAAATATTCTTCAAACATGCAAGACGCGCACTAAGAACGGATTTTGAGATATATTGCCTCTAAGGGTTTCAAAGGATGAAAAAGGATCCTATTAAGTAAGCTCATGATAAGGTGAACTCCATATGGAACTGAGATAATTGACACATGATATTCTAAAATATGTTGTAATCATTGGAAAGCTTGAAACAATTTCATCAATCAGCTGATCGTATTGATTTTGCCTTGATTGAGAGCGCAAGTTAACACGTGTTTGTTCCATCGTTGTATGCTTGGCCAGTTCGGTTTGCGCCTTCTATCAGCTGTATATGGTGTCTCATACACTCCGATTAGAACAGAGCACAAAGGTTTTCTTTGGTTAGGAGTTTGTTGATAATTTTTCATTTCAAATTCAAATTTTATTGCCATCAAAAATCACATTGAAAACTTTCTTAATAGACAACAAGATTACAGAAACAAAATGTCAAACATATACCTACATTTATTTGTAGCACGGCCAGAAAAAGACAAACTTGAGTACTAGCCGTGAGTTTATTAAATATAACTCAATATATATTTTTTGTTAATATTTGTGAATAAAAATTACGAGTTGATGAGAGATGCGAGTAATTCCTTATATTTGATCCGAATGGTTATTCATAATACAGTAGTCAGGGACACTGCAATCAAAAATTTTTTACTCTGTACGGTAGCTAATAAATTTCATACGTACTGATTGTCCATAATGTATCCCGTGTCCATAATGGAAGTAATTGAACTACTCAAAATTAATGGCTTACTGGTCCCTCATAGATTTATAGTATTCCTGGTGATTGAGCCCGTCTTTTTCAGCGTTGTCTATTAATAATAAAGCTCAATTTACAATTAGCTCACCCAGCGAACTTCGTACCGCCAATGTATCTCATGTTACACTTGACTTTATTTGGTGAATCATGAAATTTATCTGACATTCATTTACATCTCAATACGGACTTCCTATGTGCTTAGTCATGCAGCATCCATTATTCCGAAAACATATTATTCTTCTCAATCAATTGGTAGTAATATCTATCAGTAAAGTTTTCAATTGAAAAAAAGGTTACATCAGTGTTTCAAAGAAAAATATTCAATGTTTTCATAGCTGTAGATTGTATACGATATAAATATGGTCCAGGAAATATGCGATGTACGATGAATCACACAGAATTCCATATTCTTTCCATTTTAGGATGAATATAAGCTGAGCTAAATTCAAAAAATTGTAAATTATTCTTTCATTCTCCAGTAATTAATAAATGCAATATGAATACTATACAATATATATATATAGGTACTCTCTTTCAGTAGGTGAATAATTTTTTCAACATTTTCCAGTTTCTCAATGATAGGGGAGTAATAATTATTTGTATAGGTTTTCTAAGGAACCATTATCAACAGCTGGTACCAATCAACTACACTTCAACTCCAAACTACCGTTTAATACCAGTACAAAATAATTTATCACAGGGTGATATGTTTATTACTGTAAAATGGATTAATAAATAATTATTATCAGCCCCTCTATTAAAATTTCTGTTCAGAAATCATCCCTAATATTCACACAACATATTCCCAAAGTTTCATGCCGTTATGTCAAGTAGTTTTCAAGTCTACAGGGAACAAACAAACATACAAACAAAAACACAAACAGTCATTCATTTTTTATAAATAGATTTCCATTTGGCTCAAACAAAAGGCTCTCTAAATGAAGGTAGAATGATAAGGATTCAGTTCTGTTGTTTTAACATTTCTTCAAATCACTTTCAAAAAGTTCATGTAGTACCTACTATTGTGTTTGAGACATTTCTGGCGCTATCATAGTTTCACCACTATTCTGTTCCACAGTCCTATCTCTTGCAGTCGTTAACTATATCTATAATAATTATATAGAGTAAAGAGTTGGCTTATGCACGTACGGGATAGGAAAATTATGTTTGATGCGTCTGAACTACTGGACTAATTAACTTGAAATTTTGCTTATTGATTCTTAATTAACGAAGGATGGTTATAGGCCTATTCTCAATATTCTTCAAAATTTCACTATGTCAAGTATTCATTTTATCAAGTTTTAAAGTAGATCCTTGCGAAGCACGGGTTCTTGCTAGTGTGTATATATTATAATCATTTTTTTTCAGAGTACTTTTTCCTTTGTGTAGATTGTGAAATTCTATGATTTTTTAAAAATTCGTCAGAACAGCTGTTCTACAGATGTAAATATCCCACATCCCACATGTTTTTCTCCCATTTTACAAAATTCATGTCCTCAATCACCAATACGAGTAGTTTTTTAGAGGTAATTTCCATGCTCAACCGAACTCTATAAACAATGATATAATAATCTTCCATCAAAACATCCAGCACTTGGAGTCAAGAATAGACTCCCTAATAATCACATTGCAGGAATTGAAACCGGATATCGTAATAGTAACTGAACATGAACTAGATGAAAATGAAATACAAAGAATCAAAATACCAGGATATTCCTGTATGAGTTGGTATGTAAGAAAGTCGTTTAAGGGGAGAGGCGTTTTAATATTAGTATCTGAAGAGCTAGTTGAATGCAAAAACATTATGGTAAAGGCAATAACTGTTATTAATGATGATAAAATCTTTGAAACATGTATGGTAGAAATAAAAATAGGTAAGAAAAAATACATTGTAGCTGGATTGTATAGAACTCCTTCAGAGAATATAGAAGATTTTTAGTAGAAATTAGCAAAATTAACCCGAATGTTGTAATCGGACGAGATTTCAATGTGGATGTTTTGAGGGAGGGAAAAAAGAAATCAGATTTTATTAATGTAATGTATATGAATGGATTCAGACATACTATGGAAATACCTACTAGAATAACTGAAACTTGTAAATCAGCAATCGACAAACTTCTATTAAAGTGGAATGTTTGATAACAGCTCTATCAGACCACGATGGACAAATTTTCCATATTTTGAACACAAATAATAAGTGTGAATGTTTAAAGACTAAAACAATGGGTAGGAAGTTTGGGAAGTTCCAAATTCAGCGCTTTATAAATGATCTAGATAAATTGGATTGGACTGAACTTTATCAGAGTCCTGTAGAAAACAAATTTTCATACTTTTACAATTTGCTCAAATATTATTTTGATCTTCACTTTCCGTTTGGTAGAATAGTAAGAGCGAAACAATTTAGTAATAAGTGGACTGATAATGAGATTGTCGACGAACATAAAAGGTCAATTGAAATGCATCAGCGATACAGGAAAGACCAAAGTAATATAAACTTAAAGAAAACTATAAAAGCACATAAAAAGCATCTAAAAAGAATTATCCTCTACAAAAAAAAGAATTATATTGACTCAAAAATAAAAAAATCAACAAATGTAAACAGAACAATATGGCAAATATTGTAAAAGTTAACAATGTAAATAATAAATAGTAAATAGTAAATAGTTAACAATGAAACAACAAACAAAAAGGACAAGAAAGTTATTAAAAATATTGTACTTAGAGAATGGTATAGACATAGATGATCCGTATAAAATTTCAAACATGCTAAACAATGATTTTGTAGGGATGGTTGACACTCATGTCATCCCTTATCTAACCAAAAGTGACGTAACAGATGAGAAAAATGAAAAAGTTACAAAATTATCATTTAGATGTAATACTATATTGAAGAGAAGGACCCAAGTAAAATAATAGATCCGATAAAACCAAAGTGGTCAGCCGGCTATGATGACATACCAATAAAAATAATCAAGGATGCTGAGTCATCACTCATCAAACCTCTTTTGCACGTAATGAATGCCTCAATTATAACTGGAGTGTACCCAAACGAATTAAAAATATCAAAAGTAATACCAGCATATAAGAAAGGAGATCCATCTGATCCTCTAAACTACAGACCTTTGGCCATCCAACCTGCCCTATCTAAAATATTTTAAAAGTGTGTACTAGTTCAGTTAATTAATTATTTTGAAACTAATGGTATACTTGACAAAGAACAACATGGCTATAGAAAAAACAGGTCAACCATTACTGCTTTGATAGAGTTCATAGAAAACTTAGATGAGGGACTAGATACTGTAGGAGCATTCCTGGATTTAACCAAAGCATTTGACAGTGTGAATCATAAATTCTTATTAAATAAACTCTAAAATTACGGAATTAGAGGTAAAGAGCTTAGCTGGATCAAGTCATATCTAGAAGGACGGCAACAGTATGTAAATATAAAGTATACAAGCAATAAAAATCAGTACAATATTCGATCAAACTTAAAATGTAATAACTATTCTGTACCACAAGGATCGGTGTTAGGTCCATTTTTGTTTCTGTGCTACTTAGGGGGGTTGCCTAAATATATGTGCGATTTAGTTGAAAATAGTGAATTATGCTTATACGCTGACGATATAAGTATGTGCATTGCTGATAAGGACTGGAACACAACAGAAATTGAATGTCACAATTCTATATCATTAACTAAAAAGTACCTAAATCATAGACATCTGCTACTTAATGATAACAAAACAAAGTTTCTCCATTTTACTTGTAGAAATTCAGAGGTAAAACAACTTAATTTCGTAAATAATAAGGAAGAAATCAAATTTTTAGGTCTATATCTTGAAAACACACTAAGTTGGTCCGTTCACATTCAAAAAATATGTAAAAAATTTAGCTCAGGAATTTTCGCGCTGAGACGACTAGCAAAAATTTCGAACTTAGAAACGTTAAAAGCAGTGTACTTTGAAATGATCCACTCCCACATTTCATATGGAGTTGAAATATATGGAGGAACAAGCATCTCAAACTCAAATAAAATACTCCTATTACAAAAAGAAGCAATAAGAATAATTCTAAATCTTGATAGAGAGCGATCATGCAAGCCATTCTTCAGTAAGTTGAAGTTCATGACGGTGAACAGCCTGTACATTTATAGGACAATATTATATATAAAAACTAACGAATCTAGATTCCCACGGCAATTAGATATACATAATTACAACACAAGAAATAAAAATAATTTTACAATAGAGAAACACAATAAGAAAAAATATAAACAAAGTCCAACGTACATGGGAATAAAATTTATTGGTTGTCACCCAGGTTGCATAAGACATGAAACTTCTCTCTAGCTGAAATTTCTCTTTAGCTTTAAGTTAGTTTTTAGTTTTTGACTTTTTCATGTACATTCTCATGTATGTTTTGGAAAGAAATGAATGATTGATTGATTGATTGATGAAATATCTCGACTATGTGTTCTTTTTATAAACTGCTCTATCTACCTACCTCATGCACGAGAAGGAGTTTACAAAGTCCATTTCTCAAGGCTGGGGTGGACCCCATTAGTTTCCCAGGAAAAAGACTCATGCCAATTGATAGAGCTGATAAATAACTATACAGGGTATGAATTTGAAAAAATCGTTAGAGCCGTTTTCGAGAAAACCGTGAAAAACATGGGTTTTTAGTGATTATCCGCCATTTTTCTCAAGAATATTACGGAGCTCCTGAAATTTTCTCAGAAATGAGACTCATGTCAGTTGATAGGGCTTATGAATAGCTATCCATTGTATGAATTTGAAGAAAATCGTTACAGCGGTTTTCGAGAAAACCGTGGAAAACATGGTTTTTTAGTAATTATCTGCCATTTTTTCTGCCATCTTGAATTGAATTTCTTATTGTCGGGCCCTCATGGTATAAGGACCTTAAGTTTAAAATTTCAAGTCAATCGGTTCATTAGGAATGGAGTTATCGTGTTCACAGACATACACACATACACACACACACACACACACACACACACACACACACACACACACACACACACACACACACACACACACACACACACACACACACACAGAGAGAGAGAGAGAGAGAGACCAACACCCAAAAATCATGTTTTTGGACTCAGGGGACCTTGAAACGTATAGAAAACTTGAAATTGGGGTACCTTAATTTTTTTGGAAAGCAATACTTTTCTTACCTATGGTAGTAGGGCAAGGAGAATATAATAAAGGAAAGAACTGGGTTATACACGTATACAGGTGTAAAGTATAGGAGAATTATGTTTGACGCTTTATCACGTCTGAACTACTGGACTGATTAACTTGAAATTTTGCATATAGACTCTTGCTTAACCGAGGGTGGTTATAGTCCCATTTTATATTGTTCAAAATTTGATTACATAAAGTTTTCAGTTTGTCAAGTTTTAAATTATTTGTCATGCTTCCAGTTGTATGGAAGCAGCAGAACATTTCTCTAAAAGGGAAATAAGAAGATAGGTATGATTGGGGATCCTTTTCGAATGATAAAAACAGGTTTTCCGTCGCACCAAAATTTTTTCCGTCATTTTGAATCCAACTTATCTTTTTTTAATTGAAAGGTGGTAATATGATACATGCTTCCGATACAGGATTTCCAGAGAAAAGGTATGGTGAAAACCGCACATCGATATCTCAAACCTTTCAAAATTTATTCTCATCAATTTCCTTTATTATAAAGTAGAAGATGATAGATAGATGGATATATCATTCATATATCTATCATCTTCTATACTATAATAAAGGATAGAACTTGCCTAAACACGTATACACATGTAAAGGATAGGAAAATTATGTTTTCCTACAGTTACGTTGAAAAGTGGCCATTGCTGCACTGATTACAGAACGCAAAGAATCACTTTTCCGCTCTAGTGCGGGAAAAATTTTTTCTGCACTCCAGATTTGCAACATGGCAACGCAAAATAGTTGGTGGATTATATGGAGGATTAGTGCACGAAAACAAAAATTAAGTTGGTAACAGTGACTGTGGTATACCACACTGCACGTTATGATAATATCAAAGACACCGAGTTCGAGGACAGCCACTACATCAGTGCCGCCTTCATTCATTTACTACTACATTATTCTATTTTATTTATTCATAATAAAATTACACAGAAAAACATTTGATGCATTTCAGGGAATTTTACCCATAAATACCCACTTTTCATATTCAATGGTAACTGTAGGAAAAATTAAATGTGAAATACGTGCGCAAAGTTCCTCTGCTGCACTCAAGAAGCCATTTCGCCCACGCCTACGGCTCGGGCGTAAACGTTTCTTTCGGTGCAGCAAACTGTCACTTTGCGCACTAGTTGCACAAATAACTATTGACGAATCATCACGTCTGAAACTACTGGACTGATTTACTTGAAATGCTGCATTTAAATTCTTAATCAACCGAGGATTCTCATAGACCTCTTTTCAATTCTTCTAGATTTCATTACGTCAAGTTTTCGATTTGTCATGTTTTGAAATAGACCCTTGTGAAGCACGGGTTACCTGCTAGTATTAACATAAATATGAACATAGAGAAATTCAAACCCGTCGACTTGAATCCTAGACCTCACTTCGCTCGGTCAACATTACGTAGCTCCTCTAATATGCCTGTACGGATGATAGATAGAGATCTGCTTTTTCCAGGCACCCAATAATTGGAAATTTATCAATGACATAGAATAGTTATTTGTGCAACTAGTACACAAAGTGACAGTTTGCTGCACCGAAAGAAACGTTTACGCACGAGCCGTTGGCGAGGGCGAAATGGTTACTTGAGTGCAGCAGAGGAACTTTGCGCACGTATTTCACATTAAATTTTTCCTACAGTTACCATTGAATATGAGAAGTGGTTGATTATCGGTAAAATGATGACAGAAATCTATCAAATGTTTGTCTGTATAATTTTGTTATTAAAAACAACTTTAATTTAGTTTAAACTTGATAATCCAATTGAAAATTGATAATCAATAACTCATTCAGATCAAAAATCAAATTAATATGAAAATTTTTGAGTAAATCTTAATCTCTAAATAATTTTTCAACCAATCAATTTATGAATAACAAAAATATTATTTGAAATAATGGATAATTAATAATATTCAAAATGTATAATTTAATGAGTTCTCATTTTTATTTATTTGAAAATCAGAAAAAATATAGATTGAACAAATTTGCATTCAAAATACACGCCAACACAATGTCAACAGTTGATTGGGATGGCTGCAAAGTAATAATACTTCGCGCACTAGAGGGGAAAAGTGATTCTTTGCGTTCTGTAATCAGTGCAGGAATGATCACGTTTCAAGGTAACTGTAGGAAAAGAAAATTCCAGGAACGTGAACGACTGACACATGTAAATTTATCCTAACAGGACTTAACATGTCTTCACCAATCATGGGGCTTGTCAGTAATAGCTCATTGTGACAAGCATGATGCATAATTTCCGGAACTTTATCAGAGAACATGTTCAGCTTTGGCTCTGTGCGATTTGTAAATCATCAAACGATTACGTTTAAAACGTTATTTGTGTTTGGTGAGCCATCATGTCTCATCAATGTCCATCACACCAATTGCTTGTCTGGATGCTTTGATAAGAACAAATATGCAGGTGTGTTCTCGTTTGTATTCACAGCAACAGCTACAGTGGGTAACGATTTTTAATCAGTTTTAAATCTGACCATTATTTTCATATTTTAAGGCGCTGAATAACGAAATCTTCAGACAATTCTCAATAAATGGTCAATATCAAGTTACAAAGCACAATATTCAGAGCAGAGTCTATTTCGCTAAGGATGATTCCCTTTGGATCTGCAGGCTTGTGCTCGGTTCCCGAACTACCGGGAAGTTGATAACTTCCTGTTATCAACAGATAACAGGTGGAGTTTGGCTCAAGCAGCTAGCCACCCTTCCAAGGGAAGAAAGGAGACTATTTCTCACCACTAGATTACCAAATTCCTCCTACTGAAAATGTACTATGCGCTAATAATATGAAAAGTCAGTATCTTATTGACATTAATACAAACTATGAATATTTGAACTCGTTGATAATGCATACGTTGCCTATTGAATACGTTGATATAGGAGAGTGCAGGCTTCAGTAAAGGCTCCTATCAATTAGCTAGTATTGTAGATTATAGCTGCTGTATAATAATCAATATTTTAGTATCATTCAATACTAATTTCCTACACTTCCTTCACTAACTTTCCTGAATCTAACTCAAATGTCGATCTCTTCTAATCTTATTAGTTATACTGAATCGTTGTGAATATTTAATGAAGTGCGATATTATTTTCTTTTATTTTAGAAAATAAAACAAAGCAGTATTAGAGGAGGCTGTGGTTTTTAACTGCGCGACGTCTACTGTTCACAGAACTACTAGTGAATAAATTAGGTATCAAGGGAATGGGAAATAAGGGTTCTATATATGAAGCTAATGGACTGAATTAAATTTCTCTGTCATAGATATTTTATAACAATTTTGTAAAATTATTGCACCCAGTAGTAGTAGTAGCATGTAGAAGAGTACGTGAAGGATTTGAGCACTACCGTTTAATAAATTCTCATTTGATATTGAAAACTTGAACATGAGAACAAGACTGCTTGAATTACATTGCAGATGATCCCAGAAGGCTCAAGACAACTTGAGCCCGGTTTCAGCATCAAAGTGAAATATCTAATCAGTATTACTTTACTCTTGACAGGTTGTTCATAGCGATAAATAAGCTAGTTCGTGATGAGGCTACGTAGATGATCTATCTCTTCATTGCGTGAAAAGCTCGGATAACTGGAGAGATCTGACGTAAATTCCCGTTCGCCTCAACTTAACACACGCACGCACGCTTAGTGCACAAGCGCAATGAAATTGGTGCGTACCACCTACGTCTGGCTCATAAAGTATCATGCTGACATTTTCTCTGCCATAAATTGGTTATTTTTCTCAATTTCTCCCTGTTTCGATGGAATTTTCCTCGCATGCTAAAGGAAGCTGGTCTATAAATCCTGGGCGGACCACCACCTGAAAAAATAGATTCCCAAATAGACTGGTTCACAATATTTATCGTGAGTATTCCAGTTGAATGTGTATCAGTACGTTATGCGTGTTCACCCAATTCTCATCAACGCTTCAAAATCTGAAATTGAACCAATGAAATCCCAAATAGAGAAATAACCAATACAAAATTAAGCTAGGACTATTCAGCTAGGTCTCTAGAAATATGAAGTTGATAAGCAGGGTTTCTTTATTAATCATCATTTTGATGAGGTTGTAGTGAAATACGCTTTTCAAATACCAAACGAGCAAGGTTTTATTGATGAAGTATATTCTGCATTATAAAACAAGTAATATTTTAAAACAAGTAAATAATTTGATGAAGTCTAGTCATTGTTTAGCAATATAATTGCAATGGATGAAGAAACTTTGAAAGGATTATTAAAAGGTTTTAAGGATGAGCTGAAAGAAGAGATTAAAGAGTTGAATAGTAAATTTGAAAAACTATCAGAGTATGTATCAGAACAAGTTAAAAACTCTTTGGGAGAGGTTTCAGGAAAAATAAAAGAACATGGAGTGAAACTACATCAAATAGAGAGAGAGAGAGCTCAGAAGAAAAAATATAGTTATTCATGGTATTGAGGACAGGAACGAGAGAACAAGAGAACTGGAGGCCACTGTTTTCCGTTTTATAAGAGAAAAACTGAAGTTAACAATAGAGGACTTTGAGTTGCATTTCGCAAGAAGATTGGGTTCCTTCCAAAATCAGAAACACAGGCCAATTGTAATAGGATTGACTACCTGGAAGAAAAAAAATGTCTATTTTGGAAAATAGAAGACTTCTCAAAGGCTCTAAAATATATATTTCAGATGATCTCCCAAGAGAAATTGTTGAAATGAGGAGAGAGTTGATGCCCGAATTGAGAAAAGCTAGAGAGGAGGGAAAATATGCAGTAATAAAATATGATAAACTGATCATCAGAGAGAACAAGATAAATAACAAAAAGCGAGGATTGAGCGAATCGCCACAAGCTGGCAGCATAAAGGGTTCTCAGGTGGAAAAGAAGAGGAAAAACCTGGAACTAAAGAAAAGTTCACTCGATGATTATTTCAAAGGAAAGGATGTAGCAAGTAACTTAGGGCAACCGAAAGACGAAAAAGCCTAGGAAAAAGTGAAAACCAGGATACCAACTAACAGGAAGCAAGGATTTAATAAGGCAGAATTAAAAAGATGTAATACCAACCATTCCCCAGAAAGACTGGTCATCAAGGGAAATAAAGACCAAAACCTCCCAGGTTTAATTATTGGAACGCTGAATGTAAGAACACTTAAAACAGAAGATAGAGTAGTAGAGCTTAAGGAAGCATTAAAAGAATCCAACATTAATATTTTGGGTATCGCGGAAGTAAGAAGACACTCCGAAAAATTATTGAAAGAAGCAGTGGGTTCATCTTCTACCACTTTGGAGAAACTGTAGGGCATAAAGGTGTTTGTCTTGTGATTTCTTGTGATTTCGGTGATTTCTTGTTAGGAAGGATTTGAAGATGAAAATTTTGGAGTTTAGGGCATATCTCAAAGAATTGCAGTGTTGAAGTTAAGAGCTCAGGGAAAAATACTATACATTCACCAAGTGTATGCACCTACGTCAATGGCCGAGGAAGCAGAGATCAAGTCTTTCTACAATTCACTTACTGCAGCTATAAACAAGGAAAGAAAAAATTGGAAGAATATATTATCGATTCTTGGTGACTTCAACAGTCAAGTGGGAAAACAAGAGGAAGGAGAGAGATTTATAGTTGGTGAATATGGCTATGGGACAAGGAACGAGGCAGGACAAAGGCTGGTAGATTTCTGTCAAGAACAAGGATTAAGAATAGTCAATACATTTTTTAAGAAGCGAGCCGGTAGGAAATGGACTTGGATTTCACCCAATCAATTGTATAAAAATGAAATTGATTATGTGCTGTCGGGACACTATGGAATTGTAAAACAGTTCGAGATTACAGGGAGTCTGAAATTCGTTACAGATCACAGACTTATAACCATCGAGTTGACAAAAGAATGCTTCAATAGGAGACCGAGGCAAGCTTGGAATGAACAATATATAGGGAGAAATATTTTCAAAGCAAATGAACAGAGACAATTTGAAACAGAATTACAAAATTGGTGTGAACAAAGGGATGAAGGACTACAAGAAAGCTACAATAGATTGGAAACTATCATTAAAAACTTTTTGTACCTGAAATCAATATAAAAGTGAGGAAAATATCTAATGAAACAAGAGAATTGATTTTAAAAAGGGAAAGAATGAAAAAGAGAAAGAACAAAAGTATCCAAGAAAAAATTGAGTTTAATATGCTTTGTAAATTAATAAGATACAGTATTAGGAAGGATATTATGACATTTGAAGACAGACTGATAAAAAAGGTACTAGACAATAACGGATCATTGAAAGAATTAAGAAGACAGTTATTTGATGGCAGAGAATGGAAAGTTGGAGTGAAGGATAGACACGGCAAAATAGTGAGAGATAGGAAGGGTATAAGTAAAAATGTTACGGATTTCTTCAGAAATCTGTATCGGGGCACGTCTGAGGGCGCTGATGCTGTATTTAATCTGGCTGATGAGCGGGGAGATGTACGACTAATTCAAGATAGCGACCTCAAGGCAGTGGTAAAGACTTTGAAGAGTAACACTATGGCAGGAAACGATAGGATAACAAACGAGATGCTGAAAAAGGTGTGCTCTATCTCTTCAGAGACTGTACTCAGGTTGTTTAATAGAATAATCAATGAGCGGTCAGTTCCATTGCAGTGGAAAACATCAGATATAGTCTTGTTGTTCAAAAAGGGTGATCAGTATGATATCAATAATTTTCGTCCTATAAGCATATCTTCTTGTTTTGGAAAATTCTTCATGAAAATTCTGCAATATCGTTTACAACCAATCATGAATGAAAGCCAGCCGGTTGAACAGGCAGGATTTCGAAGTGGGTTCTCAACAGTCGACCATTTTTAAGCAGTCAGTCAGCTCATAGAAAAGTGTGAAGAATTCAATATAGGAGTTTACTTAGCCTTTATTGATTACAAAAAGGCTTTTGATAGTTTAAAACATTCATTCCACTTCGCGTCTCTTGAAATGATTCCAGCAGCCTTCTTGAATTTGATTAAGGACGTATATTGCAATAGTACAGCACGAGTAGTATCAGACTCACTGGGAGAAGTCTTCAGCGTGCAGAAAGGGTTAAGGCAGGGTGACCCGCTATCTCCGTTTCTCTTCAATGCCGCTTTACAAAAAATTTTCGAGAATCTAAAATGGGATAAGTATGGTTTATGTATCCAAGGAGAGTATCTGAGCCACTTACGTTTCGCTGACGACATTGTTCTGATTGCGAAATCCCCTTTGGAACTGAAATATATGATAAGCAGTCTGGCAGCAGAAAGTGAGAAAGCTGGCCTTCAGGGAAGGCCAGGGAAAACCCATCTTATGACTAATAGGGAAAGAGTAGACATAGCATTGGATGGCTGTTCATTGAATTGGTCAGGAGAGATTATGTTTACAGACAGAACGGATAAAGAAGTGAAACGTAGGTGTGGTATTGCATGGAGTAAGTTCTGGTCATTAAAATGTATACTCAAGAATAAAGAGATCAATATTGGGAAGAAGATAAAAATATTGAAATCCTGTGTCTTTCCCGCGCTTGTTTATGGATGCCAAACCTGGGCTTTGAAGAAAGGAGTATTAAGAAAAATAGCATCAACTCAAATGGCGATGGAGAGGAGTGTACTAAACATCAGAAGATTGGATAGGATTAAAAACACATCCATAAAAGAAAAAACAAAAGCGGAAGATTTGCTGAGGACAGTTAAGAACCTGAAGTGGAAGTGGGCCGGACATATTGCTAGATTGGAAGATGGCAGATGGACGAAGACTCTAACCGTGTGGAAGCCAAGCTGGAGGAAAAGGAAAATTGGAAGGCAACGATTTCGGTGGGAGGATGACATTGTGAAGGTGGCAGGTGATGAATGGACAATGCGCGCGAAAGATAGAGATAGGTGGAGGACCCTGGGAGAGGCCTATGTTCAATAGAGGATCTGGTTTCCAAAAACGTACAATTAACAGAAAATATAAACATATTAATCTATATTGGATATTGTACATATTAAAAGTTTCTATTTCATTTAGTTGGATCGATTTTGTAATCATCTTAGCGAAGTTGTTTTTTTTATTTCAATTAATTTTCGTTGTACAGTGTTGGGAACCAATAAAGGCTTCATTTATTATTATTATTATTATATTCTGCATTATCACTGAGAAAAAAATTAGGGCTAAGTTATAGAGAGATCATTTTTACTTTCCTTGCGCTATTACATAGGTAGGGGAAGCATTGCTTTCCGAAAAAAATAAGGTACCCTAATTTCTAAATTTCTATACGTTTCAAGGTGCCCTGAGTCCAAAAAAGTTTTTTGGGCATTGGTCTGTGTGTATGTGTGTGTGTGGTGTGTGTGTGTGTGTGTGTGTGTGTGTGTGTGTGTTTTGGGCATTGGTCTGTGTCCAATTGCCCAAAAAGTTTTTTGGGCATTGGTCTGTGTGTATGTGTGTGTGTGTGTGTGTGTGTGTGTGTGTGTGTGTGTGTGTGTGTGTGTGTGTGTGTGTGTGTGTGTGTGTGTGTGTGTGTGTATGTGCGTTTGTGTACACGATATCTCATCTCCCAATCAACGGAATGACTTGAAATTTCGAACTTAAGGTCCTTACACTATAAGGATCCGACACGAACAATTTCGATCAAATGCAATTCAAGATGGCGGCTAAAATGGCAAAAATTTTGTCAATAACGGGGTTTTTCGCGATTTTCTCGAAAACGGCTCTAACGATTTTGATCAAATTCATATTTGAAAAAGTCATTGATAAGCTCTATCGACTGCCACAAGTCCCATATCTGTAAAAAATTCAAGAGCACCGCCTCATCTATGCAAAGTTTGATTTTAGATTCCCAATTATCAGGCTTCAGATACTATTTAAACAAACAAATTCAAGTGGAAAAGATTCAGCATGAAAATCTCTACAATTTATGTTCAGTAACATTTTCACCTGAAATTGAAAATAAGCTCGAAATGCGAGAAAACTAGATTATTCAATTGCAAACTGTTGGCAACTGTTGATTCTATTATAATATTATCATTCACTATGAAGAGATAGCAGACTTCGTGTGTCTGGAGCGATATTTTCCTGTCATCAGCTGTCTCAGATCTTAGAATAGTAGATTTGATATGCGCGGGAACACTAGCATCAGTTGACCAATTTTCATAACGGCAAGGAAAGTTGTGTGAGTGCGCCACACCAGATTTTTTATATTTCAGTTTGACTAATCTCTTATAACTGTCTCGCTTTCATTTATAAACATGATAATCTTAAATAAGCTGATTACCTCAAGGATGTAGTTTATCTTACGTCGAACAATGTACAATGCAAACAATTGTCATTAAATAACTATTATGATAATCATTGGAATTTCTGCCTGTGATTGAGAAAAAGTCATTTTGAGAGCCTTGAAATTCGTACCTACAAAAAATTGCTTTATTACTTGAAATTTTTTTATTTGTAATATTTATTATAGGTCCTGTACATTCATTTTTGTGATTGTAGACATTAACTACTTTATTCTAAATCACGATAAGGATAAATAGGGAAATTGTGAGATGGGGATAATCCCATGGTTAAATTTACATAGCATAAATTTGAATGCTCTGATAATAATGATTGTGAACGGAACTGCAATTCAAATGTTCAGTGAGAATAGAAAGTTTCAGAATATTCTGTTCTCACTGTATGTGATAATATTGGTAACATTTGTTAATATTTAAACTGAATGAGCAACAAATTAATCTACTTTCAACTTGAGAATGTTCAACTTATGGGGAGTACAGTGTTATCATATAGTCAGGTAGGCCTACCCTAGTAACATTTGTTAATATTAAAACTGAATGAGCAACAAATTAATCTACTTTCAACTTGAAAATGTTCAACTTATGGGGAGTACAGTGTTACCATATAGTCAGGTAGGCCTACCCTTTTATTTTCTTTCTTAGCGTGATCTGACGATATTCATTCCATCATCAAGTGTTCAAATTATAAAGAGTAATGAAACAAGAAAAAACACAAAAAAGCTTTGAATTGATTTTGAATCTTCATTTTTCACAAAATAGGGATAAGATGAAGGTGTCTGACACATAATATATCAATCAATCAATCAATCAAATTTCATTTATTCAAGTAGTTGCATATAAAAGACAAGCTTCACAACATTGGATCCTCACAATCAATAATAAACACAGAAAATACAATAGTGCAAGTGGTTGCATACAAAAGACAAGCTTCACAACATTGAATCGTCACAATCAATAAACAGAATCATCAAACTTCGTTGAAAAACATCAATATATGAAACTAGAGTTATCAAATTGTGATACCACTGACTCTTATTGAGTAGGCACACTTCAAATTAATATAATAAATTCTGTGAGCATACAACGAAATCCTGATTTTTATCATCAGCGTGGTTGAATCAAGAAAATTATAATATTTTTTTAGAGTATTGAAAAGTGCAAATCTAGATTGAGCGCATGTCAAAACAATAGACAAAATTAATTGTATCGAGCGCAATAGTGTAAATGAGATGCAATGTAGAAAGCAGTAGTATTCTGTTTACTATGGTGAAGGGAGTCAACCGCGTCGGCTGTTTCCCCTTCCACAGCGTCAAATTGAATCGCAAATAAATAACAATATACATAAATGAATTTGCAATGAAAGTGTCTACATTAATTATTTGGCTCATTTTTCTTTAAAATTACTTGCTTTGAAGTGAATCGAAGAAAACAAAAAAATCGAATCGAAAAACCCCTTAATTTGTTACATATATATTAGTTTATCAAGGAAACTATTCGTTTTATCGATAAAATGAATACGACTAATATTGTAGTCCATAATAGAACGAATCGAATGACATATGATGGTTTTTTTTCGATTAATGGTTACAGAGATACTTGATTTCCTGTTTGCTGTTGCTGATTTGTTTGCTGTCAGATCGAATCGCAAAAACATAACAATATACATCAATTGGTTTGCAATGAAAGTGGCTAAATTAATTATCTGTCTCATTTTTCTCTAAAATCGAAATTAATCGAAGAAAACAAAAAAATCAAATCGCAAACCCCCTACATTTTTAGATATATATTATTTTATCAAGAGAACTGTTCATTTTATTCGAAAATTGGATATAACTAATATTCCAGTCCATAATGAAACGAATTGAATGACGTATAATAGAGCTCTTTCCGATTAATGGTTACAGAGATAATTAATTTCCCGTGACTACCTGCATTTTTCATGTTTAAGGGGGCTGGGAGGGATAGCTCCAGGGGGATTTCTTGGGACTTTTAGGAGAATGACCGTCTGGGAGGGTTCTATCGATGGTGAGAGATTCAGCTTTTATTTAATTTTCGGATCGAAACTGCTTTTTTGGACCTTCATTGACTGGGCTATCAAGAACAGATTACAGAATTATCTTAAATCTAATAAATTTTTTAGCAACAACCAATTTGGGTTCAGGGCTGGGTTTAAAATGGAAGATGCTATGAAATAGGTGATTTCTAAATTTTATACTGGTGTAAACGAGAGTAAAAAAGTCGCAGGTTTATTCCTTGACATCAAGAAAGCTTTTGACTGTGTCAATCATAGATAGTTACTGAGAAAACTGTATGATGCTGGCGTAAGGGGTGTATGTTTAGCTGGTTTGACAGTTTTCTATCGGGACGTTCTCAGAGAGTTAATGTGGGGGGTTCCTTGAGTAATTAAGCTATCATAAAAAATGGCGTGCCTCAAGGGTCAGCTCTATCAAGTGAACTTTTTCTTGTTTATATCAATGACCTTTGCAATGGTAACTTCAAAGGCACTCTCACTTCTTATGCCGATGATACTGCTCTATGCTACACCACAGATTCAGAACCACAACTACTAACATATATACTTGAAGACCTAAAACTAATCAATATTTGGCTCCGTTACAACTATTTACAAATAAATATCGATAAATCAAAAATACTCAGGATTAATCTGCGGCCGCAACCAATTCCTCTCTGTCTACCATTCCACAGCCCAGATTGTGATAATAGGGATAAATGTGAGTGCAAACTAATCACTGAAGCAATATCCCTCAGATACCTAGGATTAACATTGGACTCGCAATTGAACTGGAACGAACATATACAGAATATAAAATAAACAATTAGTCATAGCATGCAGGAAATTATACTTTTTGAGAAAGCTTTGTCCTGACCATGTTTTAACCATGTTGTATCATGCACTAGAGGAGAGCAGGCTACAGTATGGCATTACAATGTGGGGAGGGGCTTACATAACACCACTCAATCCCTTGGTAGAAGGCCAAAAATGCATAATGAGAGTGATAAGTGAGAAACCAGCTCGACATCATTCCCACATTCTATTTAGAGATAGAAATATCTTACCATTAAGATATTTATACTTTCACAAAGTGCTAGAACTATTTTACAAAGAGAGCGGCCAAGATCTCAATGAATTCATCGGATCACCCAATGCTACGTACAGGAGGGTACTTTATTCCGCCTCGTCCATGAAAGGAGAAATTCAGGAGATTCTTCCTATATGTCGCTCCTAGTATTTTTAACCTTTTTCCTTAGTGAAATAAAGGATGCATTACGCTTGAATAGATTCATACACTTGACCAAGAGTTGGCTATTGGAGAGGAATGAAGTGGAAACATTGTTTACAGTTTAACACTGTAACCATACTAATCAAGAGAAAAAAATGCATATGTAACATGAACGACCCCACACTGTAGTAACTCAGGGGTAGTTTAAAACAATATTTTTCCACTATTTTCAGTTATATATCGTAATGTAATGTATTTTTTTGGAAGAATGAATTTCAATTTCAATTTCAATAACACTCAGTTATTTTTAGAATAGATTATATTTACTTATTAGAGAAATTTTCAAACACTTGGATTAATTTTCAGGCTAATGAAATTGAGAATTGCAAGCCGTTATTTGTTCAGGATAATATCTTAACTGTTGTAAAGCATAATATTTGGCAGGTCATATCACTGGCTAGTGTCATACATGTCATCTTTTTCCCCACCATTACACTAGGAATTCGAACTCACACATCTGAGATTTTTCATAGCATCAACATAAGAAACAGAAACAATATAAATCGTCCTAAACATCGACTTAATAAACACGAAAAATCTTTGATACATGAAGGCTCTTCAACCTTCTATTTATGATAGTCCTTTTGAGGTTCAAGCGCTATGATCAGTTGATCATCCTTTGGTCACTCCAGGACACCATATCATGGGTGAAACACTGATCTAGCAATTATCTAGTCCATAGACTGTGGCAAAGAATAAACTAAACTGATCTAAACGGCACTGAACTAATAAGCTAAACTGGAGCAGACAATAGCTAGAGACCTATATGGAGCTTATATTTGAGCTGGAGATTATTCTATAATCTTGAGCTTACAATAGCTCATTATTTATCAAAAATTCATTATCAATTAATTGTTATTACAATGATTTTTCTCAATAAGCTTGTATTCTACAGTTTGGTTCATAGTATACAGATATAACAGAATCAAAACTATAATAATAAATCCTATTATTGTATTATAGTGTTTACATAATAATGTTGAGGGATTTGAATCTCTCAACTTCGTGTGTAGGTGCATCACAATCATCCAAGAACAAATTATTTACCAGTTACCAACTAAAAATTCACAGACATGTGGAATAATTGAAGCGTGAATTATATTCCGAGCGAACAAAAGCAATTCTGGTTTGAAAAGTAGGAGTTTATTACGAATTGCCGGCCGGCTCTTTAATGCTTTCCCGTGTTTGACCTCTGGCGGAAACTTTGTGGATTTTTTCACAAGTTTGAAGTGTGTATGCAGATGAAATGAGCCGCAATCGCAGCCGACCGAGTTGGAAGTGAATCCAACCAAGGACACGGTCGCTGACATTGACCTCCCTCCATTCAGCTCGACCAGCGACCTGCCAAAACTCCGCTCCAGTTCTCATCACGAACGTCACTTGCACACCTCTCGCCATTAAAACTCTGTGTTCCATTCTCAATGAAAATCTCCACTAGCCAGTCTATCTTGAGTTGATCAGTCTCTCACTACCATGGAGATAACTAGATGATCCTGGTAAGTGATCACCCTTACAGCTGACAAACATTATTTATTATTTAATTTCAAAAATTGATTAACGGAGGATAATCATTATAACAAAACTACAGTAATTGATCTGGTGCTTATACAATTATGATTATCATTTTCATAAGTGACGTTAGGTGTCACGTCAACGCAGAACATCCGAAACGATATCTCTGTCAGTGAAGGCTATAAGAACAGATAAACACAGTACAATAATTAATCTCAAATTAATTAGTTAACATTTCAATAAACGTTTCTATGAATTCCTAAAATAATAATCAATCGATCAATTTTTATGAATAATCTATATTACTGACTCTTCCTTCCTCATTGATAAATTCAAGGTATTAATTTTACTCTTTATTTCTGCCAGTCTTCAATTTCAATTTGTTCGAAGAACAGACTTTCTTGAAATATCTTCAATCTCATAGTCCACCACTTCAATTATTGTACTTGGTTAGTGATTTCAAAGTATACGATTCCGTATATTCGCGCCTATTCAGGCGCCAAATTGATGGGCTTTTCTTGAACTTGGTGGTCTAGTATGTGTAGGGAGAGACATACACGATTAAATCACGAGCTGGGTTCATTACACTCATGATGACTCTACTATATGGTTTAAAAGAGGACTTTATTATTTGATTGAAGAGTCCAGTAATATGTAACAAAAAATTCTACAAAATCGGAGGATTTTGAATGAATCTTTTTCAATACAGACGTTTATGCAGTTACGTGAGAGCTTCCAACGATATTTGGAGCTGATAGGATAATAGCATTTTAGTAAAATTATGATGGAATGTCCAGTCAAAATAATGGTCGTTTTGCAGGAAACAGCTCCGAAAGAATATTTTTCTCGACATTTTGGGGCGCTGAATTCGACCCAGAAATTTTCCGACACGCCAGAGGGTGGTTTCACCCACAAACACCTTCAAAAACCCAAATTTTAAACCTTGAGTTTCTCGAGAAAAAGCATCATCTACAAAACTAAAGCTCAAAATAAATAAAAAATTTAATTTCAAATGAATTGAGTGTTCGCGCAGGACTCTACCATTTCTGGTTACGGAGCTACAAATTTTCAAAAAAGGGGTAGGCAATTTTTACAGGGTTTTTCAAAATTATCCAAACTCACCACTTCTACACTATCTATACAACTTGAATCTTTCCCTAGTAATGATATAAAACCACATATCACATGTAAGAACAGGATTCGTTGGGAATTTTCGAATTCAGTAGTCGGGGAAGGGGGAATACACCCAAAAATAGAAAATCATTTCCTATAGCCAAAATACAAAATTTTCATTATTACCTATACCTTTTCAAGGCTTTCCTTACAAAAAATAAAGCATACTCCGTTAGAAATCAATTGATAGTCACCCTCTAAAATACCGAGAGCACGTCACATATCTGTAAGTGATTCACCAATTAGAGTATGATATATTTTAATATCATAATATGATGTATATCCTATATTATGTGTTTGACTAAGCCTCACCGGAACTGATAAGATAGATTCTTCTTCTTGTAGTGAAGGGCGATGGCGACCAGCAGGACAAGTCAATACTTGATAAGATAGATTACTCAACTTAATACTCATGTTGACCACATAAGAATATTGACGCATTTCATTATCATCACTGTTCCACACCTTGTTCCAGCGACTAGACATGTGATCAATCACATGCTGGCTATTATTGAGAAAACAATCCCCATCAAAATTGGAACAGAGATGAGTGTCACACTGATATTTCAAACCCAATTATTAGGCTACTTTCCTTCCACGTGCTTGATCATTATGATACTGGATATCGATGTTGGTCGATAATCGAATGGACTCAATTATAGTTGAAAAAGAGATGTAGATAAGATAAGCAATATTAGCATGTACTGTATTATCACAATACCTCCTCTTACTTACAAATCTTACACAAATATTCTCTGCCATATTATTTGTAAGTGATAGTCAGTTTATATCCGCTTTAATGACTTTCCATGAAAATTAATCATGTCCAACCCTAGATGGTTTTGCATTGTTGAAACACGCATCAATCATTGATTCATGATTCAATAGCATTCATCTTCCATCTTCCAGAGCAACAGATATATTCCTGACGCTCTTTTTAGCCTGATGAGATCGATCAGACTTTAAGTGCTAATTCGGGAAGTTTAGTAATATTTATCGATTTGGCAAAGGCCTTCAATAGATGCCGTTGATCGACATAAACTGCTGAGAAAACTTGATTCTATGGGAATTCGTAATCAATGGTTCGAAAGCTATCTATCTGATAGGAAACAAATTGTTCAAATATTAGGAGTAGAATCTATTAGAAGAGTAGCTTCTAATAATATTTATTAGATAATATTACTTATAATATTTAGGAATTTCAATCTTAGTAATGATTGATGAGAAATTGAATTGGTCGGCCAACATTGCATTATTGAAAAGTAAAACTCGCATAGCTATTTATATTTTTTACCAATTGAACAAAATCCTATTATTAGAAGAGCCATGCTTTTTTTATTTTGCTTATGTTCAGTCACTTATGGAATTGTGATCAGGCCAAATTTATTATCAAAACAGCATCGAGAAAACGTGTAGCCTACGCACTCATACTGATGAAATTTTTAAAGAATTCAATGTTTTAAGTATCTAAGGCAAATTTAGAGTAAGAAATATATTGTTATGCATTAATAAAAAAATAAATCTAAGTACCTTTTTTACTTTCCTTGCCCTACTACCATAGGTAAGGAAAGTATTGCTTTCCAAAAAAAATTAAGGTACCCCAATTTCAAGTTTTCTATACGTTTCATGGTCCCCTGAGTCCAAAAACATGATTTTTGGGTGTTGGTCTGTGTGTGTGTGTGTGTGTGTGTGTGTATGTGTGTGTGTGTGTGTGTATGTGTGTGTGCGTGTGTGTATGTGTGTATGTGTGTATGTCTGTGAACACGATAACTCCATTCCTAATCAACCGATTGACTTGAAATTTTAAACTTAAGGTCCTTATACCATGAGGACCCGACAATAAGAAATTCAATAAAATTCAATTCAAGATGGCGGGAAAAATGGCGGATAATTACTAAAAAACCATGTTTTTCACGATTTTCTCAAAAACGGCTCTAACGATTTTCTTTAAATTTCTACCATGGATAGCTATTTATGAGCCCTATCAACTGACATAAGTCTCATTTCTGGGAAAATTGCAGGAGCTGCGTAATATTCTCGAGAAAAATGGCGGATAATTACTAAAAAACCATGTTTTTCACGGTTTTCTCAAAAACGGCTCTAACGATTTTCTTCAAATTTATACCATGAATAGCTATTTATAAGCCCTATCAACTGACATGAGTCTCATTTCTGGGAAAATTGCAGGAGTTCCGTAATATTTTTGAGAAAAATGGCGGATAATCACTAAAAAACCATGTTTTTCACGGTTTTCTCGAAAACGGCTGTAACGATTTTCTTCAAATTTATACCATGGATAGCTATTTATAAGCCCTATCAACTGGCATGATTCTCCACTCTGGGAAACTGATGGGGGGTCCACCCCATCCTTGAGAAATAGACTTAGTAACCTCCTTCTAGGTTACATGAGGTAGGTAGGTAGCGCAGTTCATAAAAATAACACATAGTCGAGATATTTCATCTGTAGAACAGCTGTTTTGACGACTTAAAAAAAATTACGACTAAAAAAATAATCGAATTTCACAATTTACACTAAGGAAAAAGTACTCTGAAAACAATAATAATTATATATACACATATACAGAAGTTTGATCGTAGTTTCAAATATGAGCAAGGAAAGTTGTGTGAGTGTACCACACCAGATTTTTAAAATTGTTTAATCATGTTTCAGATATATGATGCCATTATAGAGTGATTGAAGAATAAATAGATAATTAAAAATAACAGCAATATTTTATTTATTTATTCATTTTTGACCGAGCGAAGTGAGGTCTAAGATTCAAGTCGACGGTTTGGCACTTCTGTTAGAATGTTTGAATGTTTGAATGTTTGAATATTTGAATGATTGAATGTTTGAATGTTTGAATGTTTGAATGTTTGAATGTTTGAATGTTTGAATGTTTGAATGTTTGAATGTTTGAATGTTCGAATGTTTGAATGTTTAAATGTTTGAATGTTTAAATGTTTGCATGTTTAAATGTTTGAATGTTTAAATGTTTATATGTTGCGCATTTACGGCGAAACGCGGTAATAGATTTTAATTAAATTTGACAGATATGTTCCTTTTTTAATTGCGCGTTGACGTATATACAAAGTTTTTGGAAATCTTGCATTCCAAGGATATATAGAAGAAAAAGGAGCCTCCTTCATACGCCAATATTAGAGTAAAATATCTGGTGTGGTTCACTCACACAACTTTCCTTGCCGTTATGGAAATTGATCACCTGACGCTACCGTAGTGTTCCCGCGCATCTTAAGTCTACTATTCAAAGATTAGAGCCAGCTGGTGATAGGGTAATAACGCTGGAGACACACGAGGTCTGCTATCTCTTCATAGTGAACCATTTAATAGAATCAACAGTTGCCAATAGTTTGCAATTGGATTATCACATTTTCTCGATTTTCGAGTTTATTTTTTATTTTAGGTGAAAATGTTACTGAACATTAATTGTAGAGATTCTCATGCTCTATCTATTCCACTCAAAATTTTTGGTTTAAACTGTATCTGAAGCTTGATAATAAGGGATCTAAAATCAAACTCTGCATAGATGGGGCAGAACTCCTGAAATTTTTACAGATATGGGACTTGTGGCAGTTGATAGAGCTTATCGATGACTATTTCAGGTATAACTTTAATCAAAATTGTTGGAGCCGTTTTCGAGAAAATCGCGAAAAACCCTGTTTTTGACAACATTTCCGTCATTTTAGCCGCCATCTTGAATCGCATTTAATCGAAATTGTTCGTGTCGGATCCTTATATTGTAAGGAACTTACGTTCCAAATTTAAAGTCATTCCGTTAATTGGGAGATGAGATATCGTGTACACAGACGCACATACACTCATACACACACACACACACAAATACAGACCAATACCCACAAACCACTTTTTTGGACTCAGGGGACCTTGAAACGTTTAGAAATTTAGAAATTGGGGTACCTTAATTTTTTTCGGTAAGCAATACTTTCCTTACCTATGGTAATAGGGCAAGGAATTTATTCATTTATTCATTTATTCATTTATTCATTTATTCATTATCATTATTCATTTATTCTTTATTCATTTATTCATTTATTCATTTATTCATTTATTCATTTATTCATTTATTCATTTATTCATTTATTCATTATTCATTTATTCATTTATTCATTTATTATTTATTCATTTATTCATTATTCATTTATTCATTTATTCATTCATTCATTTTATTCATTTATTCATTTATCATTTATTCATTTATTCATTTATTCATTTATTCATTTATTCATTTATTCATTTATTCATTTATTCATTTATTATTTATTCATTTATTCATTTATTCATTTATTCATTTATTCATTTATTCATTATTCATTTATTCATTTATTCATTTATTCATTTATTCATTTATTCATTTATTCATTTATTCATTTATTCATTATTCATTTATTCATTTATTCATTTATTCATTATTCATTTTTCATTTATTCATTTATTCATTTTTCATTTATTTTTTGACCACAGATCTGTACCACCAATCTAAATAACATATTCTTTACTTAGTCTATGGTTGTACTTATTGTGAAATAGTATATTGTCTATTCTCGTATCATACTGAATAATCGGGAACAATATTGCATTTTTCTTGCTGCATGCTTGTTGAATTTGAGGTTGAACTTGCAAATATGCAGGCAATATTAAGGCCAGTAGCCTACTATCCAATCATTCATTATTAATTTAGTAAAATTGATGGTGGTAGAGTAGATACTTATTGAACTTAACAATGAACATCTTTACACCAATTATACAGAGAGCGATTATTCATCTATTCACATCTTAGCATGGCCGGTGAATAGTACGAAAAACAAAAATAATATTGCCTCATCCATGAAATCCGCGTATGTCGAAGAAGGCTGTTTCGGATTGAATAAGAGGACAATAATTATTCAAGAGCGCACATCACTATTCTAGTGGCTGGGAGTGCCAAGGGAATACACGCAGATTGATGTGACCTGCAGACCGATGTTTTGGACTTTTCAATTCTCTTTCATCAGGGAACGTGCTCCAATATACAATTCGAATGATATTCTGATGCGAAGGCATTTCTAACGACAGGAGAACCGATAATGCAGATTTTATATTGAAGTTGTGAAGTGATACTACCATGGATCTGGAGAAGGTATTAAAGTAGGCGAGTTATCAGAGTCGAGAATTCTTTACATGCGACTATTCAGTGGCTACCGCCTCCCGCTCACCAACACAATCAATAAATGATAAGTGCTTTATAAGCGCTAAATGAGGTGAAGCACCGTTAATATTTCCCCGGTTTTTGTTTCTCTTTCACCAGGCAGCAAACAAGTAGGGATTTATTTTGAAAATCGTTGCGTGAGATTGCAACATCGTTCACTTGATAACACTGGTAGAATCCAGGGCCGGAAACTTTGCTCGTATTATAACATCATTTTCATAACTTGCGGATTATTCTCAACTCGTTTTCAACCGCGAAAAGCGCCTCATAACTTGTTTGGTAATTACCTTTTTCTAATTTATTTTCTTTTACCGTCACTAATAAGGAGGGAATATTCCATGAATATAGTTTTCGTGTTGATATCGTTCGACGTATTGCGGTAGAAAGCCTATAATTTTGCAAACTTCGTTATCAATTACTCTAAACGCCAAAGTATATCGGTTAATTATAAATTACTTTTGTGAACGTACTGTGAGCTATTCACAGCACACTACGAACTTGGCGTGATAGGGAACCTCCTCTAAACCTTATAACAGTTCTTTTTAAACCGCTTTGAAACTATTTAAGAAACTGTAGCTGGTTTATTCCTATTATAAACACAACATTGATGTCAGTGCTGGTTTGTTCATTACCACTGCATAATGTCCTATTTTGTAGGTCAATAGTGTATAAACAGCCAACAATAATGGCTCTCGAGTATGATATTCGCTCACAAATAATTAAGTATTACTTTTGATTCCAATAATTCATTTTATTCATGTATAATTGTAGTGATTCATATATGGAAGAATGAATAACTCAATTCATGTTTATGAATGCTGCTTATGATATGGATTATCAAGTCATATATTTGTTTCTTTGAATTGAGTGGTAGAAGCGTAGAAGGTATTTAGTATGCACCAATCAAATAAGTAATCCAGTAGTTGAAGCATGTGGAGAATTTGATCATTAAAAATTCGACTGAGTCACTGTCAATGTTGTAGAACCGTTCCATAATGCAATAACCATGGTCCTGTACCAAATAAAACAGTAGAATTTGACAATAATTATATGTGTGTTACTATTCCATAATTTGATCATTGTTCTTTCACTCATAAATTCCAGCTTCAACAGACAATCAAGCAAATTATTTCAATATCCATAGGGTGATAATACGCATAGACGTATGTGCAGTGACATTATAATATGAAAAATTTATTTATGTACCTACTAACCAATCAAGCCAAACCATGTTGAAAATTACAAAGTAGTCTCACAAAGTCACAAAATACAATCTCACTAACATCAACACAATTTTTCATGATACACCAATACATTTAGCACCAAGAATAATTCTGTTCATTTGATTAGTGATTGATATTAATTAGGCTCTATTATGTATAATGAAATATTGTTGATCTCTTCCCAGTTCTCGCACAAGATAAGCAATTTCAATATTTATTATATCCGATGGATAAGAGATAGTTGTCTGGTACAAATAATCATGACTCATATTATTTACTAGCCGTCAGGCTCGCTTCGCTCGCCATATCCGTCTAGCCAGGGGGCTCCGCGCCCTGGACCCCCGACTGGGACGTCCAAAAATGAGATTGGACTCGCTTCGCTCGCCTGCATTTTTCATTTGAGCATTTCTATCATATGTTAGGACAATCCAGTCCGGGGTCCAGACTAAACATCTGGCTAAACGGATATGGCGAGCGAAGCGAGCCTAACGGCTAGTAATATAATATTCCCAGGATTGAAGTAGCAGTGCCAATCAATTTTTCCGCGATAAATGCATTTAAATCTTCAACTTGGTGCAAACCTAACAAAGTCAACTCAACTTAATGCCAACCTGTCAGTCAGTGAGTGAGTGAGTGCCATTTCGCTTTTATATAATACTAGCCGTCAGGCTCGCTTCGCTCGCCATATCCGTCTAGCCAGGGGGCTCCGCCCCCTGGACCCCCGACTGGTTCGTCCAAGAATAAGATCAGCAGGCTCGCTTCGCTCGCCTGCATTTTTCATTTGAGCATTTTTATCATATGTTAGAACAATCCAGTCGGGGGTCCAGACTAAACGTCTGGCTAAACGGATATGGCGAGCGGAGCGAGCCTGACGGCTAGTAATATAATATTCCCAGGATTGAAGTAGCAGTGCCAATCAATTTTTCCGCGATAAATGCATTTAAATCTTCAACTTGGTGCCAACCTAACAAAGTCAACTCAACTTAATGCCAACCTGACAAAATTATTAATTAGTTGCCAGTTAACAACTGTTTCGAAGAGGTACTCTATCTAGATTATAGTTCTATAGTAACATATGATATGGAAATTTCAAT
Organism: Nilaparvata lugens; assembly: GCF_014356525.2. Lineage (NCBI taxonomy): Eukaryota > Metazoa > Arthropoda > Insecta > Hemiptera > Delphacidae > Nilaparvata > Nilaparvata lugens. The sequence continues at coordinate 39,233,833 of NC_052508.1, forward strand.
TATAATTAAGAGATTGGGAGAAGAAGAATATACATGCTAAAAGACGAACTTTAAACCCTTAAAAACAACCCTCAGAGTTAAAATATTGCCAAAAGATTTCTTAGTGCGCCTCTAAAGAGCCAACTGAACATACCTACCAAATTTGAACGTTTTTGGTACGGTAGATTTTTAGTTATGCGAGTGAGTGAGTGAGTGAGTGAGTCAGTCAGTCAGTGAGTGAGTGCCATTTCGCTTTTATATATATAGATATAGATCAATTGAGGTTCTAATTTTTACTGAAACCTGGACTTCTGAAGAAGAAAAATCACTGTTAAACATTGATGGCTATAATTTATATATAAAAAGTAACTCCTTGAATCGTTCAGATGGAATTGTCATGTATGTAGCTAATAGTATTTCCTCGAAAAAAATTAATAGTCCAAACGAATATCCTTTCTTAGCTGTTGAGCTGCAAACTAAAAATAATAAATATTTAGTAACATCCGTTTATAGATCTCCTAGTACAAGTATACCTTTATTTATAGAACAACTTGATAATTATATGAATGGTTCATGCTTTAATTTTGATTAATCATTAGTGATAGGTGATGTTTGATTTGTTATGTAACTCTAAAAAAACGCATGATTATTTGTCTATTATCAGTTCGCATGGGTTTGAGTCCTTTGTCAATAGAAAAACTCGTCCTGCTTCAAATACTTGTTTAGACCATATTTTTTCTAAATCCAAACATAATGACTCATTAAAAACTGCTGTATTAGAAATGTCAGTTACTGATCATTATGCGACTGCTCTTCACGCATCAATTAAAAAAGATGTTTGTTCTCGATCTAGTAAGCCATGTAAGTTTATTGAAGTGAGGAATGTTAATAAAGAAAAGTTGTTAGAGGAGAGTGCTTTAATGAATTGGGAGATTGACGCGAATAGAAGTATTGAAACATTAGTAAATGAATTTGTAAATAATGTAAAAACGTGCATCAGTAGAGCAACAGTTATTAAAAAGGTTAATTTAACTAAAAAACATTTGAAACCTTGGATGTCCAATGGAATTCTAAAGTCCATAACTATAAGAGATAGATTATATAAAAGATTGAAAAATGAACCATTTAATGTAGAGCTGAGAAGGAAATTCCTGTCTTACAGAAATAGAATAGTAGATCTAATTAGAAAAGCAAAAGATTTATATTATCAATCAGAAATAAATAAAGCTCAAGGTGACCCTAAGAAGATATGGTCTGTGATAAATCAAGCAATTATTGGGGTAAATAAGAATTCACAATTACATGTAAATCAAGATCTTAATGCTTTGAATGACTATTTTGTGAATGTAGGTATAAATCAAACGCAGGAAATTGATATACATGGACAGAATGAAGATCAATATTTGGAACAAACAATAGATATTGAAAATGCATTTAATTTCAATTTTGTTACTGAAACAGAAATCAAGGAAGTAATCAAAAGTTTGAATGATAATAAGGCACCTGGATGGGATAACATATCCAACAGCGTGCTAAAACTATTAACTGACACAATCTCTAAACCTCTTTCAGAAATTTTCAATTGTTGTTTTTCATCTGGATACTTTCCCTTGCATTTCAAGCATGCAAAAGTTATTCCTTTACACAAGGGGGGGAGTAAAGAAATACCTCAAAATTATAGACCAATTAGCTTGCTAAGTTCTATTTCTAAAATTTTCGAAAAATTGGTAAAGAAAAGATTAATTGAATATCTAGATGTTAATAAAATCCTTGATAAGAGGCAGTTTGGTTTCCAACAGGGTAGAAGCACAGAGGATGCATTGGAGTCCTTAACTGAGACAATATACAATGGTTTCAAAACAAATAAAAAAACCTTGGTAATGTTTCTGGACCTGGCCAAGGCTTTTGACGTAGTACCACATGATAAAATGATCAAGAAACTATCTAATATTGGTATTCAAGGAATAGAGTTAGATTTCTTTGAAAGTTATCTAAGGGGTAGAAGCCAAATCGTCAGCTGTGGTGGTAGTAATAGTGAGATTAGAGATGTGACATGGAGTCTACTTCAAGGGACTGTATTGGGACCAGTTTTATTTTTGATCTATGTTAATAACCTGCCTAGTGTACTGGACTCAGTTGGGTCTAAGACAATTTGTTTTGCTGATGACACAGCACTTATCTTCCAAGAAGGTTCCTGGGAAGATGTTATCAAGCAAACAAAAGTGGGTTACTATAAGGTTTCTCAGTGGCTAAAATGTAACTATTTGAGACTAAATCTTGGTAAAACAAAATGTATGACCTTCAGTCCAACAACAAGAGGAGATCTAGATATGAACAGGCTTTATTTGAATAATGCTTGTAACAGGTATCCATGTGATTCTTGCAATGAGGTTATTGAGAGTGTAAACAATTACAAGTATCTTGGTATTTTTGTTGATAAGCATCTACGCTGGTCACCTCAGATTAGCTACCTTTGTAGAAAATTAAGGGTGGTCAATTTAAAAATGTACATGCTTAGAAGTATTTTGAGTCTAAAATTACTAAAATCTGTTTATTTTGCTCTATTCCAATCCTTAGTTCAGTATGGTAATTCTATATGGGGAGGAACTTTTGATTCAACTTTAAAACCTCTATTTGTTTTACAAAAATTAGTTATCAAAACAATAATGAGGTATCCGAGAGATTTCCCAAGTGTCACATTGTTTCAAAATTCCAATCTGTTCACTATAAGACAATTGTTTATTTTAAAGACTATTAAGAACATGTGCTCAAATTAAAAAATATTCAAAATTTTCAAAGAGTAACTAGACAAGTCGCTCAAAACTTAATCACAATTGAAAGAGTTGATAGCACCCTATCCCGTAGAAGTATTTCATATTTGAGAAATAAACTCTATAATAAAGTTCCAAGAGGATGGTTGATAAAGAAGCCTAAAATAAAAGATTTCCATACCTGGGTGAAAGAAAATTATTTTTATTCAATTAATGATTTGGTTTAATATTGATTGATGTTGTATGAATCTTAAATTCAGCTTTATGTATATCTTTAATTTATTGTTATTTCTTAGAATGGAATATTTAGTTGGTTGAATTTTAATTACTGTTAGCCTATATTATAATATTGTAGGATCATTTTATATATTAATATTAATGTATAAGTGAATAAGTTATATCAAGACTCCACGTCGGCGTACAAGTTTTCTTTTGCCGACGTGTAGCACAAAGTTGTCAATTTCCTTTCAGTTGTATTCTGTATATATTTTTGTGCAATAAACGATTTGATTTGATTTGATTTGAGTAAAAGTAGACTGGTAATGTAATTAATCTTATATTTCAGTTTTTGATAATTTGTATCTCTGCATAATTCAATATAATGATAATTATAACGTTTTTACATTATCTTTTTGATAAATCTAGAATAAATTTGATAAGGTATTTGCTTAACCGCTGTGCAGGGATTAAATTAGGAGCTGTGTGCAGTGAAGACAGTGTTGGCGGGGGAGTGGATACCTTTGGGGTGGCGTAGCGTTGCCCATTTATAGAGAGCATGTTTTGCGTTTCTATTAATTAAATTTAATGAACGTTGGCCTGTGCTGTGTGCTGTGAGCCTGCTTCGCATGTGAAAAGTCGGGTGGAGCGCCACTGATCCCCCATACGTTGATTAATATTGTGTAGTAATGAATTTATGGACAGGACAGGGTACGCTGCTAATAAATTGGGGCGAGATTAAATATCATGACGATATTAATGATTGAAAAATGATCTATCGTTCACCGTTTCGTGGAAATGATGACTGTTTCCTGTCCAGATGTCCAGGGTTCACTATTTTGTTCATCTCGATAAAGAGTTTCAAATTGGGGATCACAAGCGTGACGCACTCTTACTCCCTCATACTCTGTCTTCCTTTTTCTCTTATATCTTCTGCACTATATTATTCTCTCTGCCTCTCTCATTCTCCATTCTATTCCATTTCACTTCCTTCTACTCTTGCTCTTTTACATACGTTCTCCATCCCTCTCTATCAATAAATCCTTTCTCTCCTTCTCTCGTGTGTGGATCATTCCGTCGACCAGCTGTTCTTTCTGTCTGTAGGACAGCTGAATAATTAGATAATGCCTAGGTTCGGACAAGCGGCCAAGCCCCTATAATCCATTCAAAACCTACATTTCGGTGTGAAAGGTGTCTGTGAATGATCCTCGGTGAATTGAGTGCTGATGGCCCTGTTAATTGCATGCAACTGCCAGTGATCTCAATCCATCTCAAGTAAATTCTAGAAAAAACTGATACTCTAATCAATGGAATGATTTTGCTCCTGTAACTCACGATAATTATTCAAAACTGATTCAATTATACGAGTTTATTTCATATCATTTTTCACCAATAAGTCACAACACATGAAACTTCATTATTGGATATTTATTCTTTATTGATTAATTCATACAATAAGAACATCATTGAAATGATAGGGAGAGAAAAAATAAGGCAACCTTGTGCTAATTCCTCTCCCAAATTTAGATAAGGCTACACATTGTCCAGAAAAGGCTAGTCTTGTAGTTGTTCACTTCACAAAACTCAGTCCTTAATTATTTTCACAAAGTAGATTTTTCAATTTAGATGCTTCAAAACCAAACAGGATAAATATTCCACTTTATTATAACCAAAATAGGAAATATTCACATATTAAAGAAATAATTTTACAGGACCCATTAACTCATCACAAGACAGAATCATTATTGATCCTGTGAGCTATTACAATAATCATGATATTTTATACTGTATTACGTGAATTTCCAGAAGTATGCGGATTGAAAAGGATCAGGTGAAGCTACACCGATTTTTTCCTCATAGATCATTGATATTTTGGATCCTTCACGGACTTTGATTGTTCCTTTGTTCCAGTTTCAGTTCGAAATAAAATATTTCATACAAATATGATTTGGTCATTTCTCTGATGATAAATCCAATAAAATTTTATTTTTGACACTGAATGCATTTCTGAAAAATCATTTTTGCAGAGAATATTGTATTTTTCAATATGATTCTCTCTTTATATACATGATAGTAGGAAAATAAATTAGAAAAAAGACAGCATTTCAAAAGTTTGTGATTTTCTAAGGTCCTTGATGGAGGAGAAAAATTTTCTAAATCAAACAGCTTCTGCTTGTCAGCGAATAAGACTCATGAAATCTGTAGGAGATTTTCTGGGAAATATTACAACTTGATTATATTTCAAATAAAACTTATCTTGATTACATCTTTTCTACATTCAATGCTTAGATATTTATTATCTTGATTAGAGATGAGTGGCAAAAGTAACATGAAGTAACTCAGCTTTTCTTTTAATTTGATATTTTTCGTCTCACTTTCCTCTTCTCTCTGACATTGTACATGTCAACAAGGCGACGTTTTGTTCAAGGTAACTGGAAATTTACAATTGCTGTGAATGCAGTCCATTAGATAGATTACTGTTGAGGAGTTTCAAACCGACTCCGCTCAACCAGAAGGAATTAATTCCGGTAGATTCTAGACTAAACCTACACAGCTTAAAGCGTTACTAGCTCTGTTAACTCACTTGTAAAATGAGTCTATTTTCATCAGAACCTCTTAATTCCAATTATTTGATGTTTCAATTTTGTGTTCATGCTCCAATGATTTGAACGATGAGAACTGTATGACAGTAACATAAATTTGTACCCCAGTGAAATGTATTTCTATGGTTTTGTTCCGCACTTTCTATGATATAACCTCACAATACACTGCATATTGTACTTCTGTACTTCCTGGCCTATTCTGTGTGTATCGTTCGAATATGGCCAGTTTCACACGGCAGAACCCTGGCTCCTGAAGATCATATTACGGAAGATCATATTTCATATTTCGCAGCTCTCCTGTGAAAAATTCGAAATCACATGGGGATCTTACAAATAAGCCGACGGATCTAACGATTACGCCGACGTTTGCTCAAAGTATGACTCATCACTTTTTCTCAAAGTCTAACTTTCTTAAAAATATAGATAGAAGATTTCTGATTTCGGATTTGGATTCAGCGACCCCAAATTCTGTAGAGCGTAAGTCCCATTTACAAAAAATACCTGAAAACAAGGGAGTTATAGCTGTTTTCAATATAGCTTTCCATTATCATATGATTATATAGTAAACGTACAAAGATAACAATACTCCTGCCTCACGAAGAGACAGGCAAAGGTTTTAAGAAGTTTTCGAACACCTAAAAAGTTTAAACATAAACATTTTTAATTTTTAAAAGTTCAAAAAAAAAATTAAACTTTGAAAAGATGAATCCAAATATGAACTCATAAATCATCTCTACTCATCGAGGGAAAGGACACTCTCATCTAAAATACGAGGAATAGGACAAGTAAACTTCACTGAATTTCAATTGTCATTCAACAATCTAATTTATCAGGTTCAAATAGTTGAATATACCAATAATTATTTCTTTGCAACAATCAGAAAAATCTATTATGAACATACAGTATAAACATTGTGGTGATCTAAATCGATCTATGGTAATAATAGGAGCTGAAATAATAAAAAATGTCATTCCATTCCAACTAAAACGAAACTGATGTCTGTGTTTGTTAGAACTGCTGAGTGGATAATGCTTACTGAGAAAGTCATGAATAGTCCAGACTAGCCTGGCGACTTTGATGCTTTTGACACCGGAATCTCGTTTTATTCTTATTAAAGAATGAAAATCATGTATCTTAGTAAAAAGCAGTTCTATACTTTGTATTATTATATGAGTAGTGATTAACATAATCATGGCTTGTTGATCATGGCTAGTCGCTGAGCTGAATCCTCAGTCGTAGAAACTATGGACCAAGCGCGAGCTTTTGCTTTCTATGTCGTATACCGTCGACACAAACTTCGGCTTTTTTGTTGTTCGATTTTTTGCCGTTCTTATGAATTCTGTTGAATCAAACATAATGATATTTAACACGTTGCGCTGAACCTGGTAGAGTTCATAGGAACGGTAAAAATCAATTTTACGGAAATCGATGTGCATGTAACTGGATTTAGAAGATCAATACGATAATGTGTTCTATCATAATTTAATGATTATCACAGAAATGTTTGAGTGAAAACGTTGGGCGCAAACCTACTGCCATGAGGAGACAAATAAATTTATGAAAAGCTTGTTGCTTGAATAGTGATCTGGATATCTGTTACACGTTTTTAGTTCAAGACATAATATGTCTTAGAATAATTTTTAATCTGTTTTGTCAATCGGCAGGAAAACTTTGGTTTTCCAAAGTTATCTTACTCCCTTATTTTTGGGTATTTTCAGAAATCAAGATAAATATCCCACCAAATTTCCTACACGAATACAGTGTTAGTTGTATTATAATAGCTACAGTACATACTTACTCTATAGTACAGTACCTGTTCGTTTTTACCGTATAATTATATGATAATAGAAAGCTTTATTAAAAACAGCCATAACTTCCTTGTTTTCGGATATTTTCGAAAACGGGACTTACGCTTCAATGAATTTGGGGTCGCTGAATCCAAATCCGAAATCAGAATCTTTCTATCTTCATTTTCAAGAAAAATAGTTTTTGAGAAAAAGTGGTGACCGGAGAGACGTAGAATCACCATGTGATAGCGGCGATTTGTCCGCTAGTATCTCGATCCAAGCCGGTTTCTGCTTGCCTCGAGGGGAAAAGACGTGACAAAAGGAGGTTCCTGGCTCGGGGTCACCATGTGAAAGACACGATTTGACTCGATGTACTTCGACAATAAACGTGAACACTGTTCAGTGTTCAAGTTGCACGTCTCCTATCGTGTGAAAGAGGCCTATACAAATATTTCCGATTTGTGTTTATTCCATAAAGTCCAACATTTTTCTTGAAAGTTGATTTTTAAGAAATTTCGAGCGGTGTTAACCGTGCTCTGCAAGGGTCTGTTTGAAGCACGAATAAATTTGATGAACTTGAATAGATCCATGCTGATATTGAAAGTAACACCTGTAATAATTTTTAATAGAAGAATTACGGTATTTGATTTATCCTACGTCAAATTTGTATTGCAAATTGAATGAATATGGTTTTATTATTAAAATTATAATCAATAATTGAATAATAATTATGAAAATAGGCCTATATAGTACGGGCGCAAATGTCATTTCGTGGTCATTTTTGAGTAACAGCCGTGGCAGATGTCTCAATTTCTTCGTTAGGTCTAACATAATAAGGATCGTGATGATGATAAGTCGAAAACACAGGCAAATACCTCGAAAACAAGATGGTCGCCAAAAATTTTAGGGTTTTGCTACATCGCTTGTATTTCAATAACCGTTCAAGATATTCAACCGTTTTTTGACTACAGTATTTTAAAAATGTTCATATAGAATTTATGTCCTTTAAATTTTTTCTCTTGAACACAAATTTTATTATCTATGACCTTCAAACTAGAACTATGAATCGATTTTTTTGAACTAGTCGATTTTATAGCCCTAGCTTGTACCTCATGATAAAAACGCACCAGAATTCATGAAGGGTTTTCTTAGGTGGGCACTGAAGAACACATTGTTGACGCACAGCGCAAGAATATAAATCGTTCCAAAGTTGAAAAAACTATCTGAATTTTATGGATTTAAAAATTCTCTGTATCTCTTGCACAAAAAAATAGAATTAAATTTGAAAAAATAGAAAAAACGTTTTTTAGGGCTTTTGAAGGTTATAACTAATACAATATGCGTTTTAGAGAAAAATTTGAGAAAGCAAAAATTTTAGAGGATTATTTCTAAAATATTGTCCTCCAAAAAACTGTTAAATAACTTGAACGGTTATTGAAATACAAGCGATATAGCAGAACCCTGAAAATTTTGGAGACCATCTTGTTTTCGAGGCGTTCGCCTGTGATTTCGACTTATCATCATCACGATCCTTATTATGCTAGACCTAACGAAGAAATTGTGACATCTTCCACGGCTGTTACCCAAAAATGACCACGGAGTGCCTTTTTCATAACATTCGCGCCCGGACTAATAACCATCCTCAGTAAATAAGAATCTTCATGCAAAATTTGAAGTTAATCAGTTTAGTAGTTCAGACTTGATGATGCGTCGAACATGTGTTTCGTATCCCGTACTTGTACAAGCCAATTCCTTCCTTTATAGTAAAGGTATAATAAAATATATGGACATTTTACAGGGTGAAGAATTTGTTTATAACTTATGTAATCATCAAATTTTCATTTATTTGATTTTTTAAATTTTGTAAATTGAATAGAATACATGTACTTTATCTCACCATAATGTTTCCAATATTCTAACAAATATATCAACATTCTTCTCGAAATTTGCAGTAATTTCATATTCATCTGTGGTCTCTCTGCCCATACTTCTCTCTTTTGACAAGCTTTTATTTCGAAAGAAAGCCGAAGATTCACCTCCACTTATACCTATAAAAATACGCAGATAGAAATTATTCATTCAAATAATCACGGTTTCCTTGGTAAATAATGATTCCCGATTGGTATGTCTGAAGTCAAACAATCGCGGTAAAATAAAAAAAAGTTTACCTTTCGTCGAGAAACATTATTTGCATTTTTGTGGGGGAGAGAATCACGAGAAAAGAACTGTGGAATGAAGGGGTGACCAATCTCTTGACAATTGCTTGGATTTATTATCAAGAGGAACTAATTAAGACCAACAGCTAATTATAAATTGTGAGAAGGGGTGGCTGTATTGTTCGAAACGAAGTAATTAAATTCATGGCGGATGATGATTATCATAATTTCCCGCACTCTATTACGGACCACTTCACCTGGTTACAGCCACTGCCCACCACTCTCCCACGCGCTTTCACTCTCTCTTTATATCTAATTCATTCTCTCTTTCCCTCCTTTTACCAATTCATTCTCCCCACACTTTCCCATAATGCTTCGTTTTCAATGGCAATGACTTATTCATTGCGATATACTTCGAATTCACTTCAATGAATATAGGTACTGATAACTACATTTTGTTTAGTGGAACATCATAATTGCATCCCCTTCATAGGCTAATTTACATCTTAAATCATATCTTAAGAGAATTTTACAATTATTGTGAAGAAGAAAATCGATCATAGTTGAAGGATATAACATGTAAATAGCTTCATCTGAATGCAAAAATGATAGTTCTATATTAATTATTTCTGAATATGCTAAAATAAATTCGTTTAGTTTGAATCAATTATTGACTGACAAACTGATTTAAATTGATAGGGTGTGTGCAATAGGGTTTCAAACCTATGAACAGGTTCGATGTGCAGCCCATACACCTTTGCTTGTGAATGATATTTCCAGAATTCAATTCGTGCAGCTATTCTGAAATTCAGATTCACTTCATCACTCTAATCGCACCATTAAATTAGCATCCTGCTCTCAGCTCTCTCATTGAAATGAAGGCTGTTTGTGGCCAGCTCTGCTAACATGAGCAGGAGCAACAAAATTACCACCAAATAGTCCGGAACCTACCTGCTCATCATTATAGTGAACCTACTGATTTGTCGTCAGTGAGAAATGAAGAAATAGTCACTGATCCCACACTGCGTGCAAATGGCTTTGATTTACCACGGCACCTCTGGGTACGGCTGAATAGGTTCAGTAGGTAGGCTTTGCGGATTCTCCTCTCTGTGAGTGTGGGGAAGTACAGAAGATGAGCTACACCCTGGAGTCATGCCCACTAACCAGATTCCATGGAGGGCTAAAACAATTAAATTTAGCTCTTGACGATGCCATACTCTGGCTTGATAATCTTGTTTGCCAAAATTAGTACAAAGAATGTATCTTATCTTACTGAATTTTTTCTATATTCTTGTTAAATGTATTATGTCTAGATAGTGTATCATTGTATTTTGCTGCTCGCACCATACGCATAAATATGGAATGAAATCATTTATGAATTTTCTGTGACCTAGTATTCAAGTTCATCTCTGATCATAATCCCAAACATCGTCTATCTACGAGCCTACGAACTAACCTCTGGTATCATACGAACTTCAGCATAGATTACAGTTGTAATCAGTAAATAATACAGTCTTAATTTGTGATTGAATTTCCTTTGGGGATCAGTAAGAATTAGTCTACCGTAATATTACGAATTCACCGGTCCCTTTTATTCGTACGTGTTTCTGGAATTCACATCTAGGTTTAGGATGAGAAGCAAGGAATATATTGCAGAATACTCAAAAGAAATCGGTTTAAGTCTTTTTACGAACTTTATTCTTTATCATCGGCAAAACTGAAAAGATCATGTTGAAAGGATGGAGAGCGACAGGATTCCCAGGGTAGTCATGTTGTATAACCCGGTTAGGAGTAGAAGTGTAGGCAGACCCCGTAAAAGATGTATGTGATGGTGAGTTTGAAGTCGGAACAGGCAAATTGCCTAATCCTTGTAGGAAGCGACGACGACGATTCTTCATCATTAATTGAAAAATAAATTCATTCAAGTTTGTCTAAGAAACGTGTACATTCTCAAAATTACCTTTTAGCCTTACTGTGCAGTCTGATGATACTCTTTTGCTCTATTGCAGCGTGAGGTAAAACATCGTATGAACCTGATCAATATGTTCTAGTATTGCGTATTATTAAAGCAAGGTAAAACCCCAAAAGCTGTTTGAAAACTTTTCAGAGGCGTGTTGTTGTGGAGAAACAAAGCTGGCGAGCGTCCGTCCATCTTTCGATTGATTTCTATTTGACCTGATGCTTCGACCAAAAAATTGATAAGGATGTTAACAGGCGGTGGGTACTAATGGACAGGCGTTGCTTGCTGGGTCCTGCACTGGGATCGGACATGTCTGACAGTACACACCAATCGCCTTACCCCATTCCCTTGCGCCCGCTAATCTCTTTGAAGCACACCTCAACGATGCACAACCATTAATTGCTCAACATGTGTGCATGTGTTCCTCCTAGAAAAGGGAGAACCCTCCTGAGAGAGGAGAGGGAGAGAGAGAGAGTAAGAGAGAGTGAGAGAGCCCCGTCGACATTACGTAAATAGTTGCACATATTGACCGTTCTATGTGTAACATCCGACGTTAAGTTTCTCTCCCACACACCAAACTCAGCTTCCTTCACGAAACAGCCACCCTCCTTTAACTTATCTACCTGTATGTCCACGCACTGGCTGCGTCGCAAAGTTCGGGCTTTATACTGGCTCCAAACGATAATACTGAGGGTCCAGTCTAGTGAAGATATATCCATTGGTAATCTATTAGACCATACAAAGGCTTCTTAGTGAAGGCTCAATGTGGGGTCGATGTGAGAATGATTGTGGGAGAGAGAAACTTTAATAGTTTGCGAGAGTACAAGATAGGAGCAGGAGAGAAAGAGACAGTAAGTGAGAGGGAGGTGAGACCAAGTACAAGCAAATTGGGAGGATGTGATGCTGTGAGGGAGGGTAGTGGGTGACAAAATATCAATTAGCGTCTATTCCCTGGTCAAGTAAGACAGGTCGCTTCCAATATCAATTTGAGCCTATTATGTTTCTGTTATGTGAAGTCGCCGTTGAACAAACACTCTCTCAAAGTGCCTGTCAAGTGAAGTCCTTCGAAGGCAAAGGTAAGAGAAGGAAGGGTTTGTGTTGAGCTATTTGAAGTCGGAAATAAATGTCTCAAGTCATGAATCAGATTGGAATTACTAAATAAACTAAATACTATCATTTGCAAAATAATTAGGTGATTGCAACGTTCATGTCTTCGTGGTTGATCTGTTATGTTGACTTGATATTATTACTGTCTCATTGCATTATAGATCTTCTACTCTCACGTCTCATTGAATCGCACTATTTTCAAGTTTTGATATATTACCTTGGCAAACATGATTCTACTACTATTGTGATTATTAGACTATTATTATATGGTTTTCTTATCATAATAGCGGCAAAATTTTAATCTGTTCCAGGCGAAGAATCTGGTGGTTTGCTGGCAGCAGACTGAAAAATGGCTACTTCTGATTGAGCTGTGACTGCTTCATTTTTGCAAGGACACTTACGAAGGACATGGATTACTATTGGCGGTGCTGGGTCTTCTGGCATCTTTGCGCTATTTGGAATTACGGTGAGTAGCCTACTCAATACATGAAAATTAGAATAAGAATTTATTGAATTTTAATCGTAATTATGAATAAATCATCGAAGAGTACGATTACTGAAATACTCGAACTATTGTTATATTGTAATGTAATGCTCTTCTTTCTTAAACAGTACAGGGATTTTATGCGAATCGTCAAACAATGAACAATGAAGTCTTTTCACTATCATCAATTCATATTTTCTTCTGATTGCTAGTTTAGATGCAGTTCACTCAATTCCACTTCTATTGAACTACCAAATCTCCCAAGTTGAGTGTAATTCTTGAAAAAACCATTAACTGATTGGTAAGCTTTCACAAAATTTTTCCAAGAATATTGAATATTAACAAGTACACTAAGTACAGTACAGTATTATAAATCAATATATTCAATTATCAGAACCTGTTGTTTTTTGCATAATGCAATGGATATATTTTAATAGGAATTCATATAATCTGATATTTCTTTCTCATTCTATCTCTTTATTTTTCAAACCTATTTAAAATATTACATCTATTTCCACTTGGAAAACTTTTGTTTATTTAGGCTTTCGCTTCCATTCATTCTCAATTGTTCCTTTTTTTTAAAAAATCAAGCATGGTTGTGCTTATAAAATCAACAGTAATTTATAGTTATGACTTTCATTGGTAATTGGATATCGTGTCGCAGCTTCCTGAGAGGATAGAATCGCAGGAAGGCAAGGAAAAACAATCTGAATGACCGTCTACTCAACAAAGCATGAACATTTTTTCCCCTCAGCGTGAGACGAGCCAATACAAAAGGGGCTTGAATGCGTGATTGATGGTAGCGAAATTTTTTTTTCCAACTCCGGTTTGGCTTCTGTTAGACATGGGTCAGAAAGTTGGACGTCATTCTCAGAAAAGTGTTAAAAAATATCGCATTTTATCCCAGAGTGATATTATGCGACCAACAATAGTAAAAGATTCAATATTTTATAAAAATAAAAAAGTACCTACTTAGCTATATTTATGATCGAGAGTTGTCGGTATTGAGTGATAGTTAGCTCTCAAGTTCTCACTCCGTTGAACAGTGAATTTCATATCCTATTATATATTATTAAGCGGGCAATTTCTGTATATAATATATAAATATAATATAATATAATATAATATAATATAATATAATATATATATATATATTATAATATTATAATATATATATATATATTATATATAATTATATTGTTATGTGGATATATGGTTATCTGGTTATGTGGTTATATGGTTATATATTTATGTTCAACGGATCTCGAAAACGGCTCTAACGATTTTCACGAAATTTGGAACAGAGTAGGTTTATGATATGAAGATTCGATTGCACTATGTCTCAAGCTTTGGATAACTCGCTGAAGGACATTATAAGGATAAATACGTCCTTGGAAAAATAGCTGGACATTTTGTCGTCTATCGATACCGTAATGGAAGAGATTGAACGAGTGCATGTGTGTGGGATCATCCAGCTGATCTCACGAGAAGAAAAATTCAGCAAGAGAAACTTATTTTTCCTACAGTTACGTTGAAAAGTGGCCATTGCTGCACTGATTACAGAACGCAAAGAATCACTTTTCCGCTCTAGTGCGGGAAAAATTTTTCTGCACTCCAGATTTGCAACATGGCAACGCAAAATACTTAGTAGGTTATATGGAGCAACAGTGCAGCAAAATCAAAATGAAGTTGGTAACAGTGACTGGGCTGCTATAGTGAGCAGAGGTGCAACGAAGCACAACGCGCTAATTATTAGTATTAGATATTATAACCAAGGACAACATTTTTATTCAATTTGTCAATAAATTAAGGTTTTTATCAATAATAAAATTACACAGAAAAACATTTGATGCATTTCAGGCAATTTTACCCATAATTACCCACTTCTCATATTCAATGGTAACTGTAGGAAAAACTTAATGTGAAATACGTGCGCAAAGTTCCTCTGCTGCACTCAAGAAACCATTCCGCCCTCGCCTACGGCTCGGGCGTAAACGTTTCTTTCGGTGCAGCAAACTGTCACTTTGCGCACTAGTTGCACAAATAACTATTCGTTTATTTCTCTTTTCTTTAGAAAACATGTTCACTTCAGAAAGTCCAAAATAGTAACTAGATGCTGTTATTGATACATAGTATATTAACAAATATTGTAGCAAACATAGTATATCATTCTAAATCGAATTCATAGTATATCTATTTATAATTGATGATGTGTTTGTTTTTTGAAGTGTGAATAAATTGTTATTTTGATGAGTGATAGTAGCTTAACCTAGATTTTGATTTGGACTGTAGTATAAATTTGAAAAGGATAGTTTTGGGCATAAGCCTGTTGTGCCTCCTCATATAACTGTAAAAATAATTGTACGACTGAGAAAATGAATAAATAAATATAAACTATACATTCAATCTTCCGTTAAAAATTTCCTATGCTTTTACTCTCCAGAGCAAAGCTCGGTCCCCCAATATTTTTATATTAATTGTTAATATCACATCATCCTGAAATACTGTACTTTAAAAGCATAACCATAAGCATAAAAACGTAATTCTTGAAGTGAGTAATATGTGCTGGATTTAAAAGTGCTTCCAAAAACTCTGATCGATATTGGATTGCAATCATCATAATTATTGTTTCAATTCAGATCTCATTATAGTAGGTCTACTGTGAATTTTAGAATCATCGTTAGATCGAAAGATGATACGAAATAAAAACTGACAAGAGAAAGAGAGTTGGTAACCAATGTTACAATTGAGTGGATTATAGATTCCATTTCGAAAATGATTTTTTCTCATTTTTAAGAATAATGATTGTACTGTGTACAAGAAATTAGTTGGGCCAGCACTGTGTCGATATTTAGCGAAGCAGGATGATGATGTGCAATAAGTACAGTGTTATTTGTCAATGCTTCACTATTATACATCAGTTCTGAATGATTATAGTATTTATCCATATAATGTATATTGTCAGTACTATATCGTTGGAGTGAGAAGGAGATAAAAGAATATTTTTCTGAATTTTCTTCAGTTCCAGTAAGTCATCGATTCTTAATATCAGAGCTGAAGCTTCTCTGGAGAGATAGGTTTTCGAACGCCAATAATTCAGAAGGACAAGTGACTCTGCACTCGAGAAACTCTTGTAAAAAAGTAATCAGCAAAGTTGATAATTTTTACGTCTCTGCATTGCGAAACCTCTTCCAACTTTTCTGATACCGGCCATTTCCCTCCCACCTCCAACTCATCCTCCCCTTCCTCATTTCTCGTCTAGTCATATTTATGAACTTGGCAGTAATTCATCTCCCATTCTATTAAGCGGCCGTCTTGGTTTATAGCAACGCACTATTCCACAGCAGATGGATCTTTTGTGATTTCATTCAACTTTCGAACCCTGTACATGATCATGAATCTTCTTCCTTGAGAGAATGTTGATTTCCATCGAAGATGAAGTAGGAGTCTGGAATGATGGCTGGGTAGGAATTAGAATGGACATGAGTATGGGAAGACCTCTATTGCAATCAATGACTAAAGCCTGGTGTCTAGAACACTAATTCAACTCATTGCACTTCTAATCCTTCAGATTCAAAGAATATTAATTTAATAATTTATTAGATGTAAGTGTCCTGGGAGCCATGTCTAAGAGCAAAAATATCATCAACACCAAATGTTTTTAGTAGAATTGAATTACCGTGTGATAGAATTTATTACACATTGGTTTACTACTATCAACATTTGAAAAGCGAACAGTTTTGGGCTAGGCCTGTTGGTCCTATTCTAATCATGTATTTGATTTTTGCATTGGTTAATGAAAAATGAATAAATTTGTAAATACAAATGTACTCTGTCACTGGGAAACTCACTTGTCAATAATAGTTACCCAACTGGGAAATAGTTATCAATAGAAGCAATTAGCTAACTAGCAGCAATTCATGCTTATCGATTTATTCGTCTATTTTGTTGAGGTGACGTTGAAAAGCAAGTTGAGCTCTTTCTCATTTCTAAATTATTTCATATAAGCATTGTGCATTCAAACACTATCATTTTTGAAAATTCACAAATAACACAGGTAAATGACGTTTTAACATCATCCAGCAAGCGAAATTATATCAACTAAGCACCAAAAGTAATGTATCAGGCACACTAAATCTACTTGGGCATTCACTAAGACACGTTTATCATGAGACTAGGAGGACGAAAACGTGAATCATCAATTAGGTGAGATAAAATCAGCTCCTACTCAAGGTACTTAAACACCATCGAGTTGTAATTCGAGAAAAGACTGCATCAGACAAATAAATAATATATGGAAGAAGTATAGATGATCGCAAGTGATCAAGTAAGAAAGAAAATCCACAGTTGTCAAGAAAATCCACAACTGCAGTGGTGATCGTGATCATTATTTTACTATTAAGCATAAGATTCTTGTCATACATACAATCCTAAAATTGGTGGAGAGGATTATTATGAACACGCACAAACTTACTTCTTTTATTTAGAAGAAATCCAAAAATATTAGTCATACCATTGAATAACATCATTTTTTGTCACGTCTTGAAGTGAACGAAAATTGGATTTTGTCTGTCTAAATAGAACACGTACATAGTGTGTGACATAGGCACACTTTCAAAGAAATAATCTAGTTTCTAATGTAAAAGGCAGAGGAAGTTGAACTCGGGCCAATACTCTCAACTCAGTCAGTATATTGGGAACAACTTTTGTCATTGGTTTAGTGTTTTCGTGGCGGAGTTCGGAATAGAGTTGGAAGGTCACGTATTACGGGTCGCGCAGATTTCAGACGGTTTTGCGACTGATTCAGCTTTTTGGAAGGAGTGGTAGGGAAAGGGTAGTTGTTCTTTCTGATCGCATAACAAGCGCGAAACAAACAAGACAGGTTGTTTGGCTGCAAACTGAATATCGATTCAACCAAGAAAACTTTCAACACTTATTGCGCGTTCAGTGCCAGAACTGCAAAGGCAACCTGCTACTGCTACACCAACTGCACGAAATGAATCATTGCTGAAGAACTGCGCCAACACAACTCAGCCAATTCAAGTTTATTGAATACGGTTCAGCTTCACTTCTAACTGCGGGGAATAGAATATCTAAAATTCTAATTACTTCGGTTCTAATAATGTCATTGGCTTCAGGCTCTTGGTTGATTTCCTGTATTGGGTGGAATGAACTAAACTTGAAATACTAGTAATGATCTGCATTGACAATTGGAATCGACATAAGAAATAATCATGAAACAGTGTTTGATGAGTGATATTTATTCATAATGAGAACTGAAGATGATATCATAGGTGTTGGAACAAGTTGATGATTTTTCCAAATCAGAATTGATAGTTAACAACATCTCCGTGTTTTCATTAGAAAGGATAATGATGATTTGCACAATATACCCAGCTGAAGTTTTAGAACAATGGCGATTCCGTTAATACTATACGGTAGTAATGGGCATGAATATTGAACAGACAAGCTGAATCTCGTATACAAGCTGCTGGAATGAGATTTCTACGAGAGATCAAAGGTTGTACTAGACTGGATAAATAAGAAATTACAACATAAGAGCTGAACTGAATGTAGAAACGCTATTGGATATACCGGTACTAAAGAAATATCGGGAAAACTGGTCTACTCAGAATGCCATCCAATAGGCTCCCAATATGGGAGGACAAACCTGAGAGAAAGCGAGGCATACCAAGCGAAGACCAAGAAATAAATGGATGCCGGTACAGGCAAATAGAGCCTTGTAAGAAGAAGAAGGTTCAAACAAGGTGACCCGACTAATCCCTGTAATTATAGACCGATTAGTCTTATCAGCAACCTTGCTAAAATAATGGAGAAACTAATAAAGTCAAGAGTTGTTTCTTTCTTGAATCTTAACAAAATAATCAACAAGAACCAATTCGGTTTCCAAAATGGTAAAAGTACATCTGACGCTCTAATAAAATTCGTCAATACTTTATCTGATAAAATAAACTCCAATAAGAAAACTATTGCAGTCTTCCTGGATATACGCAAAGCTTTTGATACAATACCTCATAATACTTTGTTCAATAAACTGGAGTCCTATGGTTTCAGAGGAGTCTCGCTTAAATTGTTCAAAAGCTATCTGAGTAATAGAACCCAGTCCCTAACCATAAATGATCAATCTAGTGTAACTAACTTAACTTCTTATGGTCTTCCTCAAGGTACTGTACTTTCTACCATCCTTTTCATACTCTATGTAAATGACTTTTTAAATTTAAGACTTATAAACTCAACTGTGATATCCTTTGCAGATGATACTGCAGCTATTTTTCACGGTAATTCATGGAATGAAGTTCATACCATAGCTGAAAATAATATGCTTTTAATCAAGAAGTGGTTAGATAAGAATACCTTGAGTTTAAATATTGAAAAAACGAATTACATAACTTTCTCTGCAAATAGAGTAGGACAGCCCAACGAGAATCAAGATTTGAGACTCCATTCTCAGTGCAATTTAAACTTGGGTAATTGTGATTGTCGCACCATTAAAAAAGTCAATAATACTAAGTACTTGGGAATCATAATTGATGAAAACCTTAAATGGGATGTTCATATTAAATACATATGTAGAAAAATTAGATATTTATCTTTTAAATTTTACCAAGTTAACAGAATTATTAATAAGAACCACCTGAAAATGATGTATCATGCTCTAGTCAAGTCAATTCTGCAGTATGGCATAGTTGTTTGGGGAGGCTGTTTCAACTGTCATATTGCTGAATTATTTGTAGCACAAAAACTGATAATTAAAACTATATTAAGCAAACCTAGGCTCTATCCAACGGATATGGTTTTTAGTGATTTTGAGGTCATGACTATACATCAATTATACATAAAAACCGTAATTGAGTACTTAATAAAATATAGATCCGATTTTCCTCTCACAATAAACTCTACACTTAATTATTATAATCTAAGAGCCACTGCTAACAAATATGTAACCTATAACACTAATATTGAATGTATAAGGAGGCAGTTAATTTACATAGGTACTAAAATAATAAACCCCATTCCAAATCACTTTCTCATGGACAATAAGATCAGCGGAAAAATTAAACTGGATATAAAAAACTGGACATACAGTAATTTCTTCTTCCATTTAGATATATGACTCGAGATTTCTGCTCCAGCATTGTTTTTTCATTTTTCAGTGGACTCGCTTACCTTTATTTTGAGTACCTATTCCTCTGTTTTCTTCCTTCCCCCCATTTCTCCCTTACCTTTTTCCCTCATTACTTCTCTTCTCTTCTTTGCCTGCCTATTACATGGGAAACCATATTTGGCTAGGTATCTTCCTCTCTTTTTTTTCTCTTCTCCAACACACCCAACCACAAAGCCCATGGTTTTTTTTATATTTGTAACATTTTATTGTGTTTTATTTGTTTCAAATTCTTTGTAATTTTGTTTTGTCTTGTTATGTGTGTTTTTAATAAATAAAATAAAATAAATAAGATGATAATGATTTGTACCTCATTTCAACTGACCTCAAGAGACTCTCTTATATCATTTGCACTCAAATGTGAACGAAGTGATACAAGCTTAGAGAAACTAAAACGAAAAGGTTATCAATTGTAACGCTCTTTGTCCTCGGCCACTGCCCAGGTTGTGAAAACACAAATATATAAACACATATCAACAGGTTGTGACGTCACATAAACAACAAATCTTGTATTGAGTCCTAGGTATTGAGGTTGGAAACTTGAAAATGCGTGAATGAACGCTATCTGAACACCAGACTGAGTGAGTCAATAAAAGTTCTGATACAATCGTCAGAATCGCAGGAGGCATATACACTCGCACACTCTTGATTCGTTTTATGACTGACTGTACGATAATAATTAATTTCTCAAAGCTAAAGTTGCAGATGCTTAACATTGGGTACAGTGATCCTGTGATGAAATCGTATATAAAAACAGACAGGTCGAGCAAAAATTTCGATACATATAATTTACAGGACTGCGCCTCTAATAAATTCCGAAAAAATATGATATATGGTTCCAAAGACCTGGAACTATTCGGAAGATGTTTCGAGGTCAGAGTCTTGTCTAACTTAATGCTCTATTGTATGGAATATTTTATTACCTCCAGCTGTATCTGCCATTAAGTAGAAGGTTGAGTTGATGTTGGTTACAGATAAAAGCCGATACATTGGTGGGTAAAAAATTATTATAAATAATCTCGATCCAGCCCACACATAACGTCCACTTATGTCGTTCCAATAGCTAAGCTTGGATCAATTATTCTAACGATCTCCTTGATCAGCTCTTAACAAGATAGAACGTGTCAGGCACAATAATTGAAATAATCAAACTCAGAAGGCAAATTACTGAATTCTGAATATAATATAATATAATATGTGATATGACAGTACAGATTTAAAGCTTGGTTCACAGTTTGAGAATAGTTTAACATTAATAGAATTACTATGTGTGGGCTTTGTTAGTATGATACCATGCACGTTTCAACAGATTTTATAATTGACAAAAAAATAAATTTTTAATAATGAGAAAATTGACAAAAGTGAAAGATCAAGGTCGTGGTCCTGGCAGCAGAGGACAATTAATCAACTACAAAGTATTATATATATATATATTATATATATATATATTGTGTCACGTGGTATTTTAGCACCACAGAATATCTGGAGCAAACCAGTGAATTTTAATAGAATTATAAAATGGAAAAGAAGTTAAACCTAGTCAAAGGACCACTCAAATTAAATCGAATATTGTTAGCGATAAAGAGTAATAGTATTATCTGAAATGATAAGAAAACATGTATAACTGTGATTCAACAACTAATGAACCCATTGGCAGAATTAAAAATTATAATGCGGCTTATTTATTATTGGCAGATTACGAAAAATAAAAGCTTGCATGTACATTGAGGTTAGAATTATTTGTTTACAACTTTAAATGAATCAATCGATCTAGAATAAATCGATAGTTATTTGAATCAATACTGAGCGAATCAGCTGATTGTTCGATCAACCAGTATAATAGGTTGAAATATAAAAATTTACTCACAAAGGATGTATTATATATACTAAGGAAGGTTGATGTATAGAAATACGGACCACTATTATTTCTGTATAAATATTTATTATAATCTAAAAAACACGAAAATCCAGAGTATACAAAACTCATATAGAAAACTAAATGTATATTATCTATTAAAATTGTATGTTACGATTCATTTATGAATATAGTTTAAGATAATCACTACATGTATTTATACAAAAACTTTTATTTATTTTTTTCTATTATAAAGTTGAAGAAACCCTGATTCTGAAACAACCAATTGTATTGAGTTTATTAAATTGAAGGCTAATCAGAAAGAAGCTTACAAATTGTTCAAGGAAGAGATAAAATTTTCCTGAAAACCTTTTTCTTCTGGCTTGTGATCTGGACCTGAGAGGATGCACATAGAGTTTAGGGTTCTTTCCTTCCTTCAAATCTTAAAAATTACCAAGCCAATCCCTTTTTTAAATGTGAAATATTTGTAATAAATGTTAAATTATCTGTGAACTCAGTGTTATTGAAGAGTTCGTAATTGTAATTATTCCCCATGAATATATATCTTTAATTTAGAAAGAAATCTAAGAGAAATCTGGCCCGAACTCATATAAATCCCTGAGATCTCATGTTGAATATCAATTTTATAATTTATTATTTTTGCTAATTGAGCAAAGTATATCATATCAAATCTATAGACCAAACAGGTTTTTATTTGTTGAATTTTGAATTGACTGGAAGTCTAAGCATCAGTATTAAATAAAATATATTCATAAATTTTTAAAACTCACTATTGTGAATGTCATTAAACCCTGTGATAATTATTCAGATTTTAGAAAAGAATTTATATGTATTGGACAAATTATAGATATAGAGTATTTTATTTATACATTGTTTTATGGGAATATATTTTGTGTTTTATGTCAGCATACAAATCATAGAAATTTATTTTATCCTAACTCATCTCGTGATATACAGTTTGAGCTGTCTTGGTACCAAAAAATATTCTGCAGCATATGAAATTATTGAATCAATTAATATTAATCTTGTTAAGAGCATTCAGTACTTATCATCCTTTGATGATAGTCACACTAGTCTGCCAGAAAAAGTATATTGATAATTATATTAATAAGGTTCTAGTTATATCATATAAGGATCCAGAGAGCTTCAAGAACTGGCTTTGTAAGTTCTAAGGAATTTTAGAAGGATAAATTGGTGAACACCTGTATTCATGACAAGCGTTTTAAGGATCAACTAGAAAAACTATAGTTGGTCTTTATTATTCTTTACAAATTTACAACGTGACACAATGTCACCCAACCAGTGGGGCAAAGGTTTACCATTTGACACAATGGCACCACAAGCGTGAGGCATGATGAAAAGCTTACCTACTCAATCTCATTATCAATGATTAATGAAATTATTGATAAAACTGAAAGCTGCAAGAAGTATAATCTGAAGTTGATTCAACAAGATATATCTTATTGTAAGCTTCTGGCAGAAATAATTGAGTTGCTCTTCAAATTGGAATTTTTTAAGCTGCATAAATACAGACAATCTGTATCACACGAGTTTGATAACATAATTCTCATAATAGAGAAAAATTGGATGGAAATTTCCATAAAATTTTATAGCAAAAGCTTGATCTTGATCTTTGAATCTAGATATTGTATGCTGACCAGGGTTATAGGTTATTTGAAGCATTATAGCATTATTATTATTAAGGAAGATAAAACCCTACCTAAAATTTTAAGAACTATATTAATGTAATCTATCTATGTTGACAAGCGTACCTGTATCACTCGAAGGTCTTTTCGTAATATATGTACATGACACTTGAAACTTTTAACACCACACCATTTTATCCAGAGTAGGCACTATCAGTAAATCCATTTTGATATTCCTGTAATTTGGCAGTACACTCGGCAACTTATTCGAAGTAATCCATATCGTCACCATGAACCAGTCGCCGACCGATGTGGTCAGCCAACCGTCGTCCGCAGTCACCAACCTGGAAAAGCACAATGTTACCTTAGATCCTTCAGTCGGTTATGCTACCAATTTCATGACGAAAGATTTCATAAAAAAAATGCAAACTTATACTCAGCCAAGCCTTGGCGAAAAAAACTAAGGAACTAAATGAAAGCTGGGAAGCTTTAAAGGATGACATCAAAACTGTCCATGAAAATCTCCAGGAAATTATAAAAGGAGATACAAAAACTGACCGAGAAGATGTTGAAAAGAGGGAAGAGAAAGTTGATGAAAAATTTTCTGAATTCAAGGAAGAGACAAAAAGCATAGGAGACAGTAAAAAAGACATGCAATCTACTGCCATAAACGACCTAGAAAATCATATTGATGATGTTATATATCAGTTAAACGATCAGCTGGATGAAGTGCCTAAAGAAATTGAGAAACGGGTAGACGTATTAAGTGAAGAAAGAGTCTCCAGACTAGTGACATCCATGGAAAATATTCCAGCCCGCAGAATACATTATACGCCGACTGAGCCAATAAATAGCACTCAACTTTTCCAAAACCTTGGAAAATTTGACAACTCCCACCGTTATATGCAACCCAAACCATTATTTGTGGACCAAATAAGAGCCGTTCAAGAACTGACACCCACCTCTTGGTTAATGTGGCATTTCCAATTGTCCAGTTTATTACTCGGCGAACCGCTGATGTTCTTCCAGAGCAGAGTGCGAGATTTTCAGAGCCTGGATGATTTCCTCTCCCAGTTCCTGCAACAATATTGGAGCAAACATAAACAGATGGACGCACTATCAGAAATTATTTTATGCACTTACGATAGCAGAAATGGACAATCCTACACTGATTTTATAACAGATTTGATGAGTAGAAACTATCAGTTAGACGAATCTCTAGCTGATTCATCACTGGTCCATATATTATTGAAAAAACTTCCTTTTCGTGTTCGCATGATGCTGGCAGTATCTCCTATTTCCAGTTGTAAAGAACTGATAGAACAGTTACATTATATCCAATCAGCTACTTCTGAGCCAAATCATATAAATAATCAAGCAAGAAATTTTAATCAGCAAAATAGTAATTTCAAACAAAACAGTAATAATGAAAATCATATAGCAAATGCTAGAGCAAATGCGCAAAGAGCGAAGTATACTGAAAATAATAACAGAGTTCAATCATTTGATAATTATTATAGAAATAAGTTTCAATACCGGAACAGTAAACGGTATCACAAAGAATCACATTATGACAGCAGACATCATTGGTATAGAAATGATAAACAAGATATAAATTTCACAAATCAGGACGATCATAATCAAAATAACAATAGAGCAAATACATCTTACACAGTAGCACATACAACAAAAACAAATCAACAACAACCTACAGTTAAACAACCACCAGAACAAATTCACCACCGCAACCAAATAAAGAAGCCAAATATGCATCAAACTCAATCTGCAAAAAGCAACCTATACTAAGTCTGGTATTCCCTCCCGAAGAGCTACCACTAGTAACCAGCCCACCACCGAAAACTACATGCAGCATTAATACTGAAATAATCAACGAATCACCGATAGTAAATTCCAAAAATGATGAACCACAGGTAGTGAGGTATGGACAAAGACCAAGAATGATGACTCACGAATTCAGGAATCAGAGATGAGGTTTCTGCGCAGCATTCAAGGATACTCGAGACGAGACCAAATAAGTAATGAAACAATTCGAAGTGAGTGCAATGTGCAATCACTAACAGCAATCATTAAAAAATACAGATTAAAGTGGACAAATCACCTATGTCGTATGCCACCAACACGTCTTCCACTACAAGCTTGGAAGTTGCAGTTGGTTGGGAAAAGGGACGTCGGAAGACCGAGTAAGTGGTGGACACCGGAACAGGCTTTACAAGCCTAGTCCATGATGGACGATGATGATTTTTATGACCTGTGTTTGGCTTAAACTTGCCACTCGAAGTATTCATCAAACAATGAAAGCAAAAAATATTCTCCATTTTTCATTTTTTTACAACCAAATTATCTTGATTCTCAATGTTTTTATAATTCAGGCTCATATTATTATCTTATTTATCACAATTATTTTACTGCGTTATTTTGTATGTACCCTGTAACATATTAAAATATGATGGGCAAGCAAAATCCCTATTTGGAAGAATTTTATAGGTCTGAAGTGAAATAGCTAGTCTAGTATCGCCAAATGCGATAATGATTATTGAAAGATTAAATAATATCAGGTATCACGGCTAAAATTAAAACAGCCGAACAGGAAGACAAAGTTATTTGCTACTTATATTATATAAAGTATTAAAGTGTTAAAGCATTGAAGTAAAATACCTAGGACATATAATTACACCCACCGGTATATCACAGGAACCAAATAAATCAGTAGCTATCAGACATTTTCCATCACCAATCAACCACAAACAACTACAAAAGTTTATTGGATTTCTACAGTTCTACCGCTGCTTTAACAAACAAATGTCACACTACACCGTCCAGCTCAGTCACGTATTATCCAGCACCAAACCTTGGAGATGGACTGATAATGAAGAGGCCATGTTTCAACAACTAAAAGAAGCATTCCTAAACTCTGTCGTACTGAAACATCCTAATATGAAGAAACCTTTTTTCTTGAATGTCAATGCATCGGATTATGAGATTGGCGCAGAGATTTTCCAAGAAGACGATCAAGGAGAGAAAGGAGTGTTGGCATTTTTCAGTAAAACACTCAATTCAGCACAACGTCGATATTGAGTAACCGAGAAAGAGTTGTTAAGTATTGTTAAAGTATGCACTAAATACCAGACATTGTTACTCGGCAACAAGATATTTATCAACACAGACCATAAAGCCTTAACATTTTTTAAAACCGCCAAATTAAATCACAACCGCTTATCCAGATGGTTCCTTGCACTTCAAGAATACAATATTGAATTGACCCATCTGCCAGGAAAGAGAAATCAGACTGCCGACTTTTTATCCAGAGAAATAGATGCCACATATTGTCAAGATACCAACCTGAAATGTTTCGCAGTAAAGAACAGAGAAAGCATACCATATTCCCCCAACCACGAATTCACACTGCCGTACTGACCCCTGAAAAAATCCGCATCGCACAATATGAAGACCCAAAACTATCCCGGATCCGTGAACTGATGGAGGAAGGAGTTACTGAACCGCCCGACTACCTGCAACAGTACACCCGCTACAAAGGATTTATGTTCCACCGACCAGCTAAAAATAATTATGACTGGCGCATAATAATTCCCGCAAACATAGAAACAGACTTGATGAAAGAAGCCCACGAACGTATCGGACATTTTGGAGCAACAAAGACCCTCCACATGCTAAAGGAAAGTTGTTACTTCAAAAACATGCATAAAAAAGTGGCCAAAATAATAAAAGCTTGCGATATATGCCAGAAAGCCAAATATATGTGATACCACATCAGAGGTGAAATGAATCCCATTCTACCTAGTACACCACTGGAATCAATATCAGCAGATATATATGGTCCGTTACCTATGGCCCAATATGGAAAGAAATACATATTTGTGCTTACATGTATTTTCTCAAAATATACAATGCTATTTCCCATAGGTAAATTAACAGGAGAAGCCTTGGCCTGATGCGTAACAGGAAGATGGACTAATGAAGTAGGAAAGCCTAAATGCATCTTATCCGATAATGCAACCTATTTCTGTAGCAAGCAGTGGAGAGATATACTTCAACTGGCTAATGTTAAATGGTCGAGAACTTCTCTTTATAACCCCAGCGCTAATCCCATGGAGCGACGTATGGCAGAGATCTCTCATTTTATGCGGACTTACTGTAATGAAAAACATCAACAATGGGTTAAATATTTATCATTTTTAGAAGAATGTTATAATAATAGCCTAAATGAAAGTACTGGTCATACTCCTTATGAAATCATGTTTGGTAAAAGAAACAATACATTTATTGGAAAATTAATTGATATTCCAAGCTCAGAAATAAATAAGCCAACAAGTTCTAATATCCATCATCTAGTTAGATTAAAACTAGAACAAACGGCCAATAATAGAAAGAGATATCATGACCAAGCTTACAAAATATTTTCGTATAAAATTGGAGATGAAGTCTTAGTAAAAAGCCACCGATTATCAAATGCTTTGGAGAAAGTAATACATATATTCTTTTTAATTTATTCAGGGCCATTCACTGTTGTAGCCATATCGCAACACAACACAGTCCAGTTGCAGGAGAAAGAAGATACGCACACTGTCTGGTGGGAAAATGTGGCCAATATTAAACCATATCATAGAATTTGAAGTAAATACGATAAGAAGTCAAATGAAAACAACATTATCAACCAATAACTGACCTGTCTTAATAAATTTAATATTGATGTAGAACCTTGTGTCAACAAATCCGATTTTTAATTCCTTCCAACTGTCAGAGGCCTGGAACAAACAAAAGAACAATTTCTAATTAAGTATTTTCTCACCCAGCATCGTATAAAAAAGGGCACAAGAGGGGATAGGAAAAATAAAATATGTAAATTACCTTAAAATGTGGAAATTGTAACAAATAGGTTAACTTGTATCATTGAAATAGAAGCTAGAAAATTATGACATCAAAAAAGCGGAAATCTAGAAACTAGTCAGCTGGCCAAAGCCAACTAGATCCAGTATGTAGCTCTCATATATATGTTTATGAAAAGTATTGTAACCAAAAAGCTATTAATATATGTTGTTAATGTATTTATTAATGTTAATATATTTATTTATATGTTTTTTAATATTATTATCATTGTTAATACCATGTTGTTACCAAGACACCTCATTGAACGAGTAACCATAGAAGCCTGAATAATATATGGCAAAAAAGAAGAATTATACCTGATTTATAGAACATTGTTAATATCAGAGACCAAGAAATTGTAATGAAGTATGAGCCCCAAAAATTGTTACCCGAAAGTATTCTTGAAAGAAATTTTTTGTATGGGAATCAGATGTTTATTGTATGAAGATAAGTTGGTACCACTGCAAGCGGAAGATTTGAAAGTATTGTATTGTGTTTGTAGAGAAGAAATATATTTAAGATGTTTTATTTGTGATATTTTTGCGTTGATAAGGAGGAATTTTGTTATTGTTTTGATGGAGATTAAAGGGGGGTGTAAGCAGATAAGGTCTGCGAACTATTATGATATTTGAAAGCGTTTTTGGTGGATATTTATAGGTTATGTTGATATGTTGAAGGAAGAATTTGTATTAAAAACATTGTTGATTCTCAAAATATTTTGAATTCAAATTCGGGGGCGCATGTAACATATTAAAATATGATGGGCAAGCAAAATCCCTATTTGGAAGAATTTTATAGGTCTGAAGTGAAATAGCTAGTCTAGTTTCGTCAAATGCGATAACGATTATTAAAAGATTAGATAATATCAGGTATCACGGCTAAAATTAGAACAGCTGAACAGAAATACAAAGTTATTTGCTACTTATATTATATTATATAATGTATTGGAAAATTTGAGGTTAGGCTTGAAATACCTACTGATCGGTGACCTAATGATTAATCAAGTCGCATAATGTAGAATCTAGCCAGACACCTTGGCAAAAATTTTATTGTAAACAAATGGTATGCAACTAGAGGACTTTGAAAAAGCACATGGCTAATCGTTGTAGAGGGAGAAACAACTTATAAACCTTATAAAAGAATACTATATGTAATAAATGTACTTAAACCACCAAATAAAAATAAATTAGAGTATTAAGGAAGTAGAATGTTCCTGGGCGCATGTATACCGTAGTGAATTTGCATGAACCAATCTAATTGTAGTAATTGATGGGCGGCAATAGAGAGCCGATTTAAATGTATTTATAAATATATCTATAAATGATAAGATTTTGTAAATTTTTACTATTCAGTTTATGTATTGGATATGGCCTGAGGAAATATAGAATATCATATATATGATATAGGTAATAATTTATTAGATTGGCATGGACTTTTTGAAACTTTAAATGGCGTATCAATGAATTATTTAAATTCATGTAAATTTGCAAGTCGGAAATGAAAATTGTAGAAATAAAAGTAGAACCTACCCACTTGCCTGCAAGACACCACTATGGAAGGACACTAAAATTTGTAGAGCACAAGACCCTTTATTACATTGTACTTTTCAAAGACTTACAGTTTAAATCCATTTATTAATTTTCTATAAGACTCAGTGATGCTGCATTAAAGCAAAAGTCATTTAAATATTTATCTAATCCCTTGGAGAAGACGACTTCGGCCACCAAAAATCTAGGACTACCAGGAAATTCGGATCGTCGCCAACAGCTTATAAAAATTCAGCACGTGAGTGATAAATAGTCGAAATATATAAAGTAGGGCGCCCTCAGTGCTTCAAGTGAAACAAATATAAAAGCTAGCTCATCAGAAAGGTTATAAATATTAAAAATTAATATAAAACTTGTGCAAGTCTTAAGAGGGTATAAGAAATATATTATTAAATAAGAATAAGTCGGTTTACACATCCAAAGGTACACAAATTAAAGGAATAATAAATTCTAAGCTTGTAATACTAACGCTCACTCAATCATTGATTTTATATAATAATTCGTAATAATATAATGTAGCTCTTGTTCACTGGATAAATTGATTCATCTATTTCCATCAGAGGCCGAAGCTTATGCCCTGAGATATATATATATATATTATTAAGAAATATACTGAAAACTAAAGAAAATAATATATTTATAATTTTTGATTTATCGATTTATTATTCTATAATTTTTGGAATAAGATATAAAGTGAGATTGCCTAAATCGACAAGCAACAGCAAGTCGATACCTAAGCTGCATACAAATGAATGCATATTATCAATGAATTAAAAAAGCACATGGTAATGTTTGGTGCTAAAGAGCTAAAGAATAGTGTACTAGTCTGTGATATTTTATCTTGATATATTTATTCTTATTTTGTTGTATATGTTTTGTTGCTCTATATGTTTTCCATATTTGTCTGACTTTTAATATTATTCGAACAATATATGTATCAAATTTTTCATGGTGTACCATTTATTTTATTCCCTAATACCACACAGGACAAATCTCATATCTATTTATTAATTATCAGTATTAAATTATTAAGGGAGTTACCATCCAATTTTATCAGTAATGGAATAAGCTGGTTCAGACAACAGTATATTGCATTGTTAATTAAATTCTTTGGAAACAATACATTCCAAAGATTTTCTATGAATTGTTCAAGAGCAATAAACTGCAGGAACTCCTGAACGAGCCTATAAAGATTTATCGAAATTGTATTCTAGAAAACCACGACCAGACTTATATATTTTAACTCTCATGCTTTACCGATTGCAGCCAAGCCGAGGCAAATCGTTATTCATTAAAAATAATAACGTTATAACCCTTTGTTTGGGAGTGAACTGTTTTTAAAGAATCATTTGTGAAGCTCGTGTATAGAAAACGTTTTATTAATAGCCTTGCTTGAATCTACTTGCACTATACAATATCTGGCTCTAGAATCAATAGTTATGCTACTGTATTTCTATTCTCGAACTCTGAACTCCGAACCTGAAACTAACAACAAAAAATGTCGACCTCTTAGCCAATTTCAACAACAACCAGTCAAATTCAAGTTCTCCAGTTCATTATTTCAATTTGGAATGAGTCATAGGGAGAAAAATACTAATCTTTTATAATAATAATATATAAAAGGAATGTTGTATCAAAGAGCATTCTAGGCTGGTCACTATAACGACAGGACATGCATGATGAATACAAACGTTGTACATTGTTGTGTCATCACAACGAAAGGCATCAAGCAAAATTTCCAAGGTCAGGTTTTTGTACCTTCGATTTTTTGTTCTTTATTTTTCCTTCGCTCCTCTATTTCAGGTTGAATTATTTTTGAATTATTATAATTCATGATTTTCCAGGTGTTCATTTATACTTTCATAGGAAATATGCATTCATAGGTCAAAGTTAGAAAAAAACATAATTTTACACTTAATATGTTAAATATATTTTATTGATTATTTATTCTATGTTAGAAGCCTCTCGCTGATGACAAATCATGCATTATGAACATGCATGTCCTGTCATTAGTGGCGATCCTAATAGAGTTGGAAAAAAATAAAGATACTCTTGATGGAAGTTATGGTTAATAAAGATGTTTTCGAGGATGTACTAAGAAAATAAAATGCAAATATTTATACTTACCCTTGATGATACGCTTATGATATCCCATGCAAATCTTCAAAATCACTTGGGGTGAGTATGGGGTGAGTATAAATATGGGGAGCTTTACAATTTCAAATATGAGTTTGAAATTCTGAGAATTGATAAAATTGAGCTTGAGGCTGATCAGATTACGGAGAGATCATTTTAAGATGCTCCACTTGGCCGTTCGAACCGAGCGATAGTTCTTATAACTTGGGTCGTGGTATACTCCAAGTTCAAAATGAAATTCAAACCAGTGGAAAGAGGCAAATAGCTGTGAACCAATATCATCCTCAGAAACTTGATGAATGCTCCACTAAGAACCAACTTGACAGTAGGCCTACTAGGAAGTCTTGCCAATATTTCCAGCTTCATGATAGAAGCTAGACCTTAGGTTGAAGACTTGAGTCGATTCTAGCAACGTTATTCTCTTACTGTTCCCAGTTTCAACAACTGTAACTCGAAACTAATAATTCAATTATTACAAGAGATTAAACATGATCATTACCATACTATATAGACATTTTTTAGAACGTCTGTTGAAATTCTATTAAATGCTTCCAGTTGAAAGTTTTTAAAATAAACATTATGTAAAATAAACATTAAATATGATAGGTGGTACCATGGCTTACTTTAGATAAAGGCTGGAGCGCACAACTTGGCAACGTCGCAGTCAAGCTCAGCTTCAGGCTGAAAAAAGTGAATTCACTTGTGTAGACTTCCGATTAACTACCAGTTTTATGCCCTTTATCAAATACCAATACTGAGAAAATCAATTCAATGATAGTAAAAAATATATAATATTAACTAATAGACTAATTTTAACTTTAGCTCTAGGAGTTTCAAGTATAATGCCTAGCTTGGCAATATTCTTCACTTTACTTACTTTCTGTGTCTGTATTTCCTACGAGCAATTTTAATGATCGAATGTATTCATTAATAGATGAAAGTATTGAATAGTACCTTCTAAATGTAAAATAGAAATATGAAAGTCGAATATTGTCTTCTTTTTAAGAAACTTCTGAATTCAATGCATTTGCTTTTTGTGCATCTATAACTAACTATACACCGTAATGATAATCGATAGTTCAATAATATCTATCAAAGGAATATATTCTACTACCATTTAGTTTTTGTTCGTAATAATATCCATCGATTTATATTAGAACACATCATCAAGTACCCTACCCTTTATTATTATTTTTTCTTTTAAAACAAGACTTGTTTCAACTCATCTTTTTTTATTTAGGAAAAATGGCTTTAGATGAGTTGGAACTAGTCGTTTTTTGGAAGAAAAAAATACAAAGAGAACGGTATTGAAGATTTATATCATGTTTTAATAATTTCAAAGTAGCCTTATATTAGAGAGAAGTGATAATTCATATTAATAATGAATTAATAGGTTATTGATTGAATAAATTGCTGGAATAATGATAATTCATTCAACTTTGTCCATTAACTCAATTATATCTAGGCATATAGTATGCAAAAAATCACAAAAGAATTGATATCCAATAGCAATAGTTTAATCTAACTTTACATATCTCTGTGGGTTTATAATCACATTATTGACATAAATCAAATACTTACTATCCCTACTAACAAATGCAAATGATTTCACAATATACAATAACAATATACAATAATACAAATGATTCTACAAAATACGATTTTTCTAATTGTGTAATGAATCTGAGCTCTCTCTCTCTCTCTCTCTCTCTCTATATATATATATATATATATATATATATATAATATATATATATATATAT
Organism: Nilaparvata lugens; assembly: GCF_014356525.2. NCBI lineage: Eukaryota > Metazoa > Arthropoda > Insecta > Hemiptera > Delphacidae > Nilaparvata > Nilaparvata lugens. The sequence continues at coordinate 39,267,952 of NC_052508.1, forward strand.
ATATATATAATATATATATATATAAAAGCGAAATGGCACTCACTCACTCGCAGAACTAAAAATCTACTAGACCAAAAACGTTCATATTTGGTAGGTATGTTCAGTTGGCCCTTTAGAGGCGCACTAAGAAATCTTTTGGCAATATTTTAACTCTAAGGGTGGTTTTTAAGGGTTTAAAATTCGTCTTTCAGCATGTATATTCTTCTTATTCTCTTAATTATAATTGAGAAATGTCCATACCATATGTTAATATAGAACTATAATCTAGAGAGAGTACCTCTTCGAAACAGTAGTTAACTGGTAACTAAAATTAATAATTTTGTCAGGTTGGCAAGTTGAGTTGACTTTGTTAGGTTGGCACCAAGTTGAAGATTGAAATGCATTTACCGCGGAAAAATTGATTAGGCACTGCTACTTCAGAGCTATTGCTGGGAATATAATATTACTAGCCGTCAGGCTCGCTTCGCTAGTCATATCTGTTTATTCTGGACCCCAGACTGGATCGTCCTAACATATGAACGTCCTACAAATGAAAAATGCAGGCGAGCGAAGCGAGCCTGCTGATCACATTCTTGGACGATCCAGTCGGGGGTCCAGGGGGCGGAGCTCCCTGGCTTGACGGATATGGCGAGCGAAGCGAGCCTGACGGCTAGTATCAAATAAAGCAAAGTCGGCCTGAACCACACTTCGCCATATTGAACATGTTCCGGCCTTCTCCTATCTATAGTAGGCTGTGGTGCTACTCATCTTTTAGAGGTTACTGATTTAACATCACATTATGATAATACATTACATACGTGGATCACTAAACATTATTGATGAAATGGGAGGCTTTATTATGATAACACAATATATACACTGAATGTAACCTGCTGACCTGAACGTTCTTCCCTTCTGTTTTTACAAATGAATGAATACGAGGAATACGAGTGTAACTGCACATTGTTGGAATCTGTCTAAGTAGAGTGAGGAAATACAGTACCTAACAAAGTATACTCTGAACGATTTCCAGTCTCCTCAAATTTCCAAAACTTTCCTTGTAGATCTGTTCATAAAATCTCGATTCCAAAATCAAGCAAGAAGCACTCTTTCGAAACAGATGCTCTTTCTGCATTTGTAAGTGGATTAATAAGTTTTGAGACAATTGTGTGAGAAGAATGTAAATGCCCAAAATCAGGCCTTAGGAAAGTGATGACTTGCCAGTAAAGTTATTCGAGTATTTTGAACTTCTGGTTGAAATCATGATTCAGCTGATTCAAGTTCTCTCATTCTTCGAGAAGATCGTATCAACTCAACTTTAAGAATGTCTGGTACACGAATGTGGATAAAATTGAAGCGATAAAATACCGAACCAAGAGATTCTCACTCTTAGATTCAAATTCGATTGCCGTATCAAATAATCTTCTATCACCAGAAAAAGAGTAGTCTCCAGAAATTGAATTATTTTTATGTTAGTGATTGAAAATTGGAAATAAAATTAATGTTCATTTGTGAAATGATTTTTGGGACTACATCAGTCAAAAATATCCATGACATATTATCATCTATACTTATTATCTTATACTGCTTATTTGGGCACACATTTCTTTTGAATTCCGTAGAGGGACCCATGAATTTTATATTTCTAATTTGATGAAAATTATTGTTATAAAGAAAGGGCAATATTTGATGTCAGTGTATTTGAGTAAGTTTATCGATACATTAGTTCAACCTTATGACCAAACACGTTACATTTGAAAGATCAATCATCTTATTCTAACTCTTTTGTGAAGAAGGTGGAACATATAACTAAATCACTGTAATTTACTGAGATTTAGTAGTTTAGTCAAGTATTCTCACTGAATCTTCACTAATTTGTCCGAATATAAGCAAATGCACAATATATCATTCTGCTGTAAAATTGAATAATCTAGATCCAGATACAAAGACATTGATATCAATAATCAACGTAGGTGAAACTTCAAACAATCTGGAATACAATTAATACATAAAACCAAAAAAACAATAAAACAAAATACTCTGGTACTCATTGTTTCATAAAAATATTGTCGTTTAACTCTTATGTTACCTCTTCTCAAAAGTACAAAATAATATAATAATGACAGTACACAATATGATATTTTATTCTATGTATCAAACATAATAAATCAAAGCGGCTATAAAAGGGTTCATAAATGAGAGCACTTCGGACTTGATGCTTCTATTGTGATATGCAACACATTGGAGAGATCAGTAACTGGATACAGAATCCAGAATAGAGTCGTTTGTACTGTTTGGGTGCATCAGAAGGGAGTTTGTGTTGTAGTCGATTCGAATTACGCTTAATATTTTGCCACTGAATACACTCAGATAAGGCGGGTCAGATTGTTGCACGACGGCAACGGTCACACTCACACACTCTCTCACACTCGCCACTTTAGTCCCTTTGTCACAATGGACTCGGCTCCATCACCATCATCATCAGCATCCTTTTTTTATACTCTTCAGGATAGATTGTAATTCATACAACAAACTTTTAATAGAGAAAATATGTTAATCTGATTATGAGAATGCATTTTACATAATATTTATAACGAGCAGGTGTAACCCGCGCTTCGCAAAGGGCTGGAAAAACACAAAATGATTGAATTATAGCTTTATTCTCTGAAAATTGAGCCTATCCTCAGTTTTAATAGCAAAATATATAACATATCGAAAATAAAATAATAAATAAAAATAGAATGATAATCACCTTTTATTGAAAATTCTCAGCAAAAAAAGCCATTGTTGTTAGACTTGGACTCACAACTTTCATTCACTTGTCTCGCTCGCTACCGCAAGACCAAGAGATCCACTCGTTCAACAGACTAATTGATTGGGATTTTATCGCAACGTGAACTCTGAATTAAAATTTGAATGAATCTGTTTTAATTATTGGATTAGATTTAATTGGTTGATAAATATTCAAATATTTCTATAACCATCCTGGGTGAATTCTTTATTTCATCAATAGAATTGAGTAGGATTATTGAAATGGATATTGAGACGAGTGATAAATTATACTGAATGTATTCTGGTTTCTAACCGTGCAAAAGCTGTAAGCAACATTTGAAACCAAATTTCTTCTCAAAAGTTTACCTATTGTCAGTACAAAATTAGTCAAATTACCAACATCGAAACAAAGTTGAACTTATCATGAAACATATAATTGATTTTAAATATGGGCACATGTCTTCAGTACCAAACTGGTACCAGAAAAACAATTCCACCTGAATCATGACGGGTTGTTGATACCAGCAGATGAGTACATTGTGATGAGAATGATGAGAAGGCTAGGCGCACACCAGTTAGTCAAGACAAGACAATAAATAATCAGACACGTTTAGTCACAATACTTCACATAGATGCTTGTGACGCAACTCACACTGATTAGTCATTGCAATTAGACCTGTATTCATAAGCTACTACGTCAAGTATTGTAACTAGACTTGTCTTGACTAACCGGTGTACGCCCAGCCTAAGGTGAACTAATAAAACAGTATCATGGTATTTATATCATTCTACTTTCAACTGTTGTGCTGTGTGACAATATTTAGTAATGGTTTTATCTTCACAATAATTATTCAATTCAACTGGAATAATGTGATTTACATAAATACTGTATCATAATTTAACCTCATTTTTTCTTATTTCAAGCATGAGAAGTATTTTTTGGAGAGAAAGGTCACTAGAGTTCACAAAGGGGGTGTGGTCATCCCGAATAGTTAATGATGGAATGGCTCTTGCCGAGCTTCCTGAATTGTCCTCAAAGCTAACAGCTTATTAATGGATGGACACCTTGTTTTTCACAATTCAGTAGTGAACTCAATCACCAATACAATGTTGGAGAGAATTGTACTTGAAGTTGTAATATGATACACACACTATACGACTATGGTACTCCAGTATTAGAGCATCATCAACACAACAAATATTGTCATAATACTCATGAGTTATAGTGTAGCGAGCTATGATAACTGACAGAGGTGGTGAATGAGCTCTCTCTGAAAACATTTTTGAGGGAGACACAAAATCTCTCAAATATATTCCTAGAGGATTCTACTAATGTGTATGTCGATACTAATTACTGTTATTTCCATATAATAACAATGATAATTATTTGTCGTTTAGTGATAGGGAAGTTGGCAGTAGCCAGTTAGCTAGTAGTTGTTGTTGGTCAACTAAAGTGTGAGGAGCTGTTAGCGAGAACACACAGGTGCTCGAAAAGGTGTTATCGTGCAACTACTTGCTTCGATACCCATGAATTTCCGCCCGTTCACTGCAAAATTGAGACGAGTCTGCAAGCAGCTAATGTTGCAATCATAGCGAGGGTCGATTTCTCAGCTTCTCCTTTAACTGGCGGCATTCGAGCTGTATTTGCGCCCTTATCTCTCTGGAATACATCCAGCTACCGACTGCCAACCACATGCCAAACTTCTCTCTCACACTCACACACACACACACACACACACACACACACACTCTATATCTCTCACTCTTTCTCACTCTATTGTGTGCATTTGTATCTTTGTATAGATCTGCGACAACCAAACCCAAGAACTGATATTTAGAAGTTGTATTGCCAAATTTAACGAAAAAGATTATATAAAACATGTACATAATCTCAATCGTCAATCATTATTGTTGGATGAGTATTGTTATTTTGTTTCTCATCCTCATATTCTGCTTCTTCTGATATCCCTATCTATGAATCAAATAATTCAATCATTATCAATATCTATCATGTATTATCCGCTTTTTAATAGTCACTTATTATATGTTATGCATTTTCCTTCTCACCTATCTATAACTTTTCCGTAGGTGCATATATCATTAACAATATCGGGGCACCGAGCTTTGCTCGTTATCTATTTATTGATAACCAGAACACAATTCTTACAAATGATTGGGGAACGACTAACAGGCACAGCCCAAAACTGTTTCTTCCCCGAATTTTGAATTATACACTATAAAATAGTCCAAAAAGTAAGTTATGTTCTATACACTTGAATCCAGGTCCAATTTTCAGTCTATTTGGAAACAGAAAAGTTCTTATTTAGATTGTTTACAAACCAAATTGAATAACAAAAATACACTCACTTATCACTTAAAACTGTAAAATAATGATAACTTTGAATACAGTCGAACCTCCACTTAACGAGATCCTCTACACAACAAATTTCCATCTGGTCCCATGACATTTTTGAGTTTTGGCTGCTTATTTACTATTCAACGTATTTCGGACCTCTCAACAACTAAATTTTCTCTTGACTTCAACATACAAAGTGTAGTGTGTATAGTGTGAAGCTCTTCTTGAAGAATTTTTATCGCCTCCAAGGTTAGGTCGACACACGTATAACGAATCTTGTACTGAGTCACCAGTATTGAGGTTAGGAATTTGAAAATGCGTGCGTGGACGCTAAGTGAACACCGGACTGATTGAGTCCCTACAAGATTCGATACAATCGTCTGAATCGCGGGAGGCATAAACACTCGCTCACCCTTGATTCTTCTTATGACTGATTGTATGATGATAAAAATTTCAGAGGTAGTATAGCGGTCGCTAAAAACTAAATACAGATATCTTAAAACTATTACCTGTGATGAAACAGCATATAAAATCATACAGGTTGGGCAAAAATCCCGATGTAGATAATCTACGGGACTGCATCTCTAATAAGTTCCGAAGGATTAAGATAGGGTACTAAGGACCAGAGATCGTTCAGAATATACTTCGAGAACAGAGTCTTGTCGGGCCTTATGCTCTATTGTAGGAAATTATATTATCTCTAGCTGCATCTGCCATACAGTCGAAAAATTCGCTTCCAAGCCGAAGTTGGTCACAGATAAAAGCTGATATATGAGCAGGTAAGGACAGAGAATAGGTAATCTCGATCTGACCCCACACACTACATCCACTTAGATCTGTTCCAATATCCAGGTTGAACCAATTATTTCAATGATCGTACTTGATCGGTTCTTGATAATATAGAACGTGTCAGACACAACAATTGACAGGCTTAAGAAATAATCGAACTCAGAAGGCGAATTGACAAAGTGGAAATATAATATAATAAAATATATAACTTGACAGTGAAGATTTAAAGCTTGGATTACAGATTGAAAATAGTTTAACATCGACAAAATAACTAGGAATTTGCTTGTGCTCGCATGATACCATGCATGATCCAACAGACTTTATAGTTGACAAATTTAACAGTTTTTTTGAAAATAATGAAAACAAATTATAAAAGATTTTTAAAATTACTCAAGGTCGTGGTTCTGGCAGCGGAGGATAGTTAATCAACTACAAGTTCTTATAAATTCTATACCAGATAAAATCTAGGATCTCCATGGTTATAAGCGCTTGTTGGCGTGGCCATTACCATTATAACGGAGAAAATTTTATATTTTTCTGCACTATATTTTCTTTCGAAGCGAAGATTGGAGCCCCAAAATATAAAACTCACGTGAATCCTCTTGGCGGTCGTGGTTCCTTTAGATAAAATTTTGTATGATCGGTGGCTGGTCCAGGCTTCGGTCTTAGCACGTGTGAAATTCCAATTAAATATTTCCTTCACCAAATAAATTAGGGAGCAATTAAATTAGAATTTCTAGAACAATCAATTGATGAATAATTTTAAAAAATTATAGATAGATTAGCCTAAGATATTGGCTCACAGATAAAAAATACAAAAATCGAACAAATTTTCACTAATAGGTCTTTGGTAACTTTTTCACAAGGTCTTAACGGTGAGGATTTTAGAAGGGAAGTCTCTTGCCTTCTCCTAAGCCTTTGGCTAGAACCGTTTTCTGAGAATCTCTGTGTAATTAATTTGCATGAAAATTCGCCATTGGTAGAATGATTATGACGTAGGCATTATAGTCAGTGGCAAGCAGTAAAATATAATTCCATTGATTACAATAATAACTTAATTTGTATAATTTTGTAAATTGCTTAGTTCTCTAGATACAGTTCCCCTATACAGTGTACATGCACTAGCATATATGATAAGGCAAGTTTACTGGCTGATAACAGATTAATATATGATGTTTTCAAACGATCATCCCTTTTAGTGCCATTTCTATGACATGATTGGCTTCAGCTTGCCAAAGAGATTCATTCACCATGTGACTCAGTTGAAACAATAAATTTATAATTAAATATTTCTATAAAATTCTTATTATATTCAAAACTGTTATAATTAATTTTGCTGCTCTTATCAGTGATACAATATTCATGCTATGACCTAGTTCGTTACAACAACATTCGACATTGTAATTTTGTGAGTAATAAATAATTTTAACAATAATACATACATTTTATTTTTTTATTGAAATTCTTTATCCTTTTTCAATAGTTCTTAATTTTAGAAATAATATTATAACTTGCATGAAAACCTGGCATGACATTTATAATATATTGAGTCAATCAGCTGTGTCTGAGCTGTTAAAAAACATCTGATCAATTGTAAACAAAAGTGTAACCTCCAAAAGTTCAATGAGCAATTCATAAATGATTCGTACTTAATTGGCAAAATAATTATAATTCTGTTAAATAATTCTTTGAAAAAATGCATAGTACTAAACGGTACTCTTATCTTATACTCAGCTGTTGATAAGGAAGCCTTATCGCTCGGGTGCTAACTGTTGGGCAAACCTTTTATTTTATAAGGGTAATTATAATTTTTCTAGTTAATTCTCTCCTTTCATGAGATTTACTCAAAAAATTCATCACAATAGGAAGCAGACAGTTATTTTCAAGGAATTGTTTAGTTTCAGCAGAAAGGTCAATATACTAGAAAGAGATATAGAAAAAGTTTTGAGATCAATATTGTAGGAAATTATGTAAACTTTAATCTTGTATAAAATAGGAAATTATGTAGTCTAAACTTTAATCTTGTATAAAATAGTCATAGCTTCTATAAAAATAATGGCAATTCAGGTAGGAAGAAGATAGGGTGGTAGACAGTCAATAGAGAGTGAAACACATGTCGGAAATTGGATGCAAGTTACTGGAAATTGAATTCCATTAACTTGTCGTTATTGTAGACCAGGCAGGTGAACAACTGGACTTCCCCATTCTTGCTTTTGTCACACATTTAAATCCTTTAAACTGACTATGATGATGATAGCTGTGACGAACCTGAGGAGAAGAATCCGTCACATCAAAAAGTTCTAGAGGCTTTCAAAATGATCAGGCAAGGATTAAAACTGAAAAATAGTGTACCAGACATGTCTGACTGTTCAAATAGATGTGAGTCGTTTATCAAACATGATTTTTTTATTTAAATGCAAAATAGAGCCGAAAATTACTCACTTTTTCAAATATAAAACATTAAAAAAATAGGAAAGTTGAGTTATTATAGTATTTATAGTGAAGTTATTGACAAAATAACCGTATTTTGCGTTCCATCTAATAGTAGTGTAAAGAGTTGAAAAATATTGCTACAGAGTATGTACTTTGATTGAATTCTACTAATAGTACAAATCAAGCTTTCTGAAAATGAATTGGTGAGCTTACTTACTTATAAAATTTCATAAATATTCAAAAAACATGTTTTTTATTCTAACCTGCATGAATTTTCAAATTTCCATATTAATATTGGCCTAATAGGTACCCTACCAACGTTCGCGATGATGTTCTATGTACCATATTCATTTTTTCACCGCCGTGATACGATATTTTAAGATCCATGGCACTTTTCTTGACAGAACCTCTCAATAACGAATACCTCTCTGCAGCGAATTTTTTCTCGGGATAATCGACTTCGTTATACAGAGGTTCAACTGTATTATCTTTGTATATCTAAATAGTAGTACTTTTCCATTCAATTTGAATATTATGATATACCATGTCATAATCATATACCATGTCATCTGATATCACAAATCAGATTGTTTTGATGGAGTGTATTAAAATTCCTACATTTCTCGCGAGATACGGTAAGCTAATTGATTACACTGCCGATCTCCCACACAGGCACACGCATCTTCTGTTATCGACAGACGACGAAATTATCATATGTTTTTCAAGGATGAATTATTATTATCCTTTTCATATCCTTCAGCGAATTTTCCCAAGGTCTCATCCTAGTGCAATCGAATTTTTATATCATAAACCTACTATGTTCCAAATTTCGTGAACATTGTTAGAGCCGTTTTCGAGATCCGTTGGACATAAATAACCAAATGTAAATGAATGTAAATAACCAAATATAAAAATATATTCAGATATACAGAAATCGCTCGCTCAATATAATAGGATATCAAATTAATTCAATAACGTGTAATAAATAATGCTTATTAATGCAATTTTGCGAATTTCAAAACATTTTATCCATTCATTATTAATTTTCGCCCCACTTGGATGTAATGAGCTGGTTTTCGTGCGTCATATGGAGTTTTGTCTAACACTATTACCTTGAAATATATTTTGAATTTACTAAAATGTATATATGTGAGCTATGAAACACATGTGATTAATTCAACACTAATAAAGTTTGATGATACTCTATTCTGAGTATTAATTTACCTAACATGAATAAGCATTCATGAATCTCGTATTCTTTTTCACTTCTAAGGAATTTTTCGACGTAAGCAATTTTTGTGTTGTCATTTTTTGCATTTACCTCGACAATAACACTGTCCCGAATGACATCGTAGTCCATGAGAGTCCTGTGATTTTTCATCTTCAGAGAGCAGAAAAACTCATATTTCCGAATCAATGTCGAATGAAAGCACTCCCTGACGCAACTCTAAGCATGAAATTTTAAAAATGTCATTGCCTCCGGTATACGATTTGCAGATCAAAATAAAATTCATCTCTGCTCGCGCACTGGCTGAACGCTGCTGAGCTGTAGTCATGAATTATTTGATGACGTGTTCCATTAGGATGACGAGAGACACACTGTTACAACCTCGAATTTGCAATGGAGGATCCTGATTAAAGAGAATCTTGTACGAAATTCATTCGTGTGGCCGTCAAAAATCGTCCTACGCACTCCAAAATAATGTAAGAAGCTCAATGATTTTGGAGATTCTATTTACAAACCTCGAGGTTCTATTAATTGTGAACAATAACACTTCCATATAATTTCCAAATAACTGGTATTTCAATTATAAAATTATGAAGAACTGCCAGTTATGGAAAATATCAATTACAAACAATCAAAACACAGTTTTAATGAATTTTATCTCAGTTACCAATATTTTGAAGAGTTATCTTGTGAATCTATCAACTTATAATAATTCAAATGATAGATTCATAGAGTAATGATTACTCTTTAGAGTTCCCATACTATAATATTGATAACTAGCAGGTAGCCCGTGCTCCACAAGGGTCTATTTTAAAACTTGACAAACTGATCCTTACCGAGTGGAATGTTGAAGAGTTTGAAATAGGCCTAGAACCATCCTCGGTTAATTTAGAATCTATATTATGCAACATTTCAAGGTAATCAGTTGAGTTGTTGAGACGTGATGATGCGTCAAACATAATTTTTCTATCCCGTACGTGTATAAGCCAGTTCTTTATTTTATTATAGTATAGGTATAGATAATTCTTCAACTTGGTGCTAAACTTATAATGTGACAGAACTCAATTCTTGTTCAGAAAACTTCCTAAACTTAATGCCATTCTGAAAAAATTGAACTGGTTATCAATTAAGTTGCCAATTTCAACCATCTGTTTTGAAGAGGTAGTCTCTTTAGATTATTATAGTTCTGTCCATATTAACATGTGGTATGTACAATATATGCCGTAAGAAATTTCATGTCCCATGGATGAAATTTGAATATTAATTCTGAAAAATCTAGAAGGAAAATTCAAATTTGGGCTCCGAGGTGCACGAAATTGATATTTTCAGAATCTATGTGCAAAATTTGGAGATCTAAATCATTCCCGTTTTTCCGGTATGCAATCCACAAGTTGACATGTTTTGATGCGAACAAACGAACAAACACGACCCTACTCTCTCTTATTATTTAGATATCCCCGGCTATAGTTATCATACTCATCATATTAGTATATTGCAGCTTCTTCAAAACAATCGATCATCATAAATGCAGTGAAATGAGTAAAGTCTGTGCATTCTTTTGGATTAGCTGCAAAATAACTGCACAGCATACTGTAGTAATCCCAGCGCCGTCCTTCCCAAAATACTGTTTCATGATGGCTAGGGGATCTCGCAATAAAAATACGGAAAACAAAAACGTTAATAAGATTAGAAAACCTCATTCCCAAATCCTCTACCAAATGGTACGCACGGTTTTTTCACTCTCTTTGTGGAAGTCATGATTTATGATCATTTTGTTGGTTCGCATATTCATGTATGGCGAGAACTGTGTTACTAGTGCGGAGAATATATTGAAATACTCTATCTCGAATTCTTGTTTCGACTGTGATATCAGTTTCAGAGATTATAAAATCTGTGAAAATTGTCAATAAATAAACATGGGAATAGCTTGGGAATTAAATACCATATTTAATTACCCATTGTTCCTTGGAAATACTAGATAATTTAATCTATTAAAAACATGACAAAACTTTTACTGGCTTTAGGGATTATATTTTATAAGGATAAAAATGATTAATTCTTTAGATGACCTAGAAGCGGATCAGAACTCACATTCGGCTGAAAAAATTCATCGAAATGATAGAATACAAAAGTTTGTACATCATGTTTGTGAATATCCGAGAAAGATTTCCATTCCCATCAATTATCTGAAAATGATAAATTGAGTTCTAACAATTGAGTGCTTTATTAATTTGTTGTAGAATAAGTTACGACTAGATCATTTTTTAAGATCAAATTTCTTTGTATCTTTTGAAAATCCTGAAATCATCGTGATAGTCTCAATTGACAAAATTATTGTTTGACAGAACAATAAAATTTGTTAGCATGATAATTAATTTCAATAATTCATTATGCAAGGTGATACGTATTACACCTAAGTAGCTTGTCTGACATTGGATAGCTGCATCATCATTTTATAGTTTCTTTTGATACATGAAAATCGAGAGATGAAAGCAACTCTTGTTAGACCTATGTGGTAGTGAATGAAATTCAAGACTTGCAGTTAATTCACCATTGATGGTAACTACTGGAATAATTTGATAAACTCGATACAATATCCTAAGTACAACACTGGTATCGATGTAGTTGCTTTTGTTACCTCATAGTTGAACTTTGATAACTTCGAAGAACAATGTTTCTTAATGAATAGAATTAGCCTGCCTCATATTGAGCGTTCCACCACAAAGGAAAACTAATACCGTTAACGTTCAAACTCCTGATATTGAAGCAACATTGACAAATACTTTCACGTTAGAGATTTCTGTGACATCTATATAAATGAAAATCGAGCCTCGAATTTTGACGTTCAATAACTTTTTTATGTGTACACCGAATTTGATGATTTATTTAGTTGTGTTCGTTATGCTCAGGACCAGGTTTATGGCCTATCAAATTTATAATCTGACTTCAGGGCTTTTTCCTACGTTCCTTCAAAGTTTACATGTGATCCTTATGGGAGAAGATTTGTGAGCTGGCCACTCACAGAAATAAAATTCAGCTGTTATAATCATTGCGCCATCCAACAGCTGTCGATATATAGTAGACAAGAGTGTGTGCTCCATAATCACTCATGTATTTTTATTCTAAACGCCCAGACTAAAAACAAAATGACTGTTCTGTGTGTAACCATTCAGCAATGCGGCCTCAGGTTAAAGACAATATTGCTTTGTTTTGAATAATTGAATAGTTGTTAATTATCATCTATATAAATGAAATCCATTAAAATCCCCCGAAGCCAGTTACTTATTTAAATATTACTCATTCAGTTACATTAATTACATATTTTAGTTATTAGTCACATATATTCAGTTACTTATTCAGACTTATTATTAAATACAAGTAAAATACAAGTGAACGAGCCAAGGCTTTCATTTTCTGTATTCCCAGATGACCACTGTGGAGTTCTTGGAGAATGAGCATCCGATATTTTGATGGAATGTAGACTCTGCTGCCACAAAATATGACTCCATTGTGAAGTGACATAGAATGAGTATTTGCTCCCACAGATACTCCTTTCTGCAATTTATCCAGTATTTCTAGTAGATTTGGGTCTTCCCGTGTTCCTTTCCTAATGTTATGGCATGTAATTGGTAGGGTGTTGATTTGTTCAAGTTCGAATAATGATATTTCATCAAGGTGGTTTTCTTCCTCCTCTGGTTCCTGGAATAATTCTTGTGAAGATGCTGGTAGACGAAACAGGAAGTCAGCATTGTCATGCTGTTCTGATGGCACATATTGGATATTGAACTGAAACTTTTGGAGGTAGAGTGCATAATGTAAAAGTCGTGTAGCACTTAGAACAGGTAGTCCATTTTTGTTTCCAAAAATATGTATGAGAGGTCTATGGTCAGTCTTCAAGGTGAACTCTCTGCCAAAGATGTAGTTGAAGAACTTTTCCACTCCCCATTTGATTGCCAAGGCCTCCTTGTCTAATTGCGAATAATTCCTTTCACTCTTATTGAGGGTGCGTGATGTGAAAGCAATTGGTCTTTCTCCATCTTGTATCTGATGGGAAAGGACAGCTCCCAATCCAATTGGTGATGCATCCACAGAGAGTATCAAAGGTAGATCTGGATTGTAGTGTACAAGAATTCTGTCAGATACAATTTCTTCCTTTACTCTTCTCATACTTCTGTCTTCAATCTCAGTCCACTTGAATACTGTATCATTTTTCAACAAATTGTACAATGGCTCAGCAATTGTGGACAAGTTTTCCACAAATCGAGAATAAAATGAAACCATTCCTAAGAAGGCCTTTAATTCTTTTTTGTCTGACGGTGTCTTGCAGTTCAAAATAGCATCTGTCATGTCAGATGTCTTCCTAAGTCCTTCACAGTCAATTATGTATCCAAGGTACTTCACCTCTCTTTGCATAAACTTACATTTTCCTTCATTCAGTCTGATATCATTTTCATCTAGTTTCTTTAGAACTACTTCTAAACGTTCTAGGTGTTCCCTATCTGAGCTGCCTGTAATGATTATATCATCATGTACCACACAGACACCTGAAATCTGGCCTATAACTCCTTCAATATATGATTGCCACACAGCAGGGGCAGAGCTAATGCCATACATCAATCGATTTACTGCATACAGTCCTTTGTGGGTATTTATGGTGAGTATTTGTGAAGTACTGTCAGTAACTGGGATGTGTAGGAATGCTGTTTATATGTCCAATGTAGTGAACAATTTCCCTCCAGCCAATTTAGCAGAGACACATTTATAACCAGGAAAAGGGAGTTGTGGAATAAACATCTGTGGGTTCACTGTAATTTTATAATCCGCACAGAGACGTATGTCTCCATTGAGCTTCACAACTGGAACCACTGGGGTGGCCCAGTCAGAGAATTGAATTTTACTTATAATACCTTCTGTCTCAAGTCTGTATATTTCACTTTCAATCTGCGACTGAAGAGCAAAGGGAACTGGTATTGCACGCTTGAAGATGGGTTGGGCATCACAGTCATCCAAAACTATTACTGAAGTTTCATCTTGATTGTCAACATTTGTTGCACGGCAGACATCAAGAACATTGATGCGTTTTGCATTTTGTGGTTTTGTGTTATGGCGTTTCCTTGCAAGGCAGACATCAACAACATGGTTGTCTCGTTTGCAATACGAACAGAATAAATGTTTTTTAGTGCAGGATTTTGCAATGTGATTTGACTCTCCACACCGATAGCACTTTCGTTGCCCTGAATCTATGCTGTTAACTGGAATTTGCATAAAACTGCTTTTATTTATTTATTTATTTATTTATTTATTTATTTATTTATTTATTTATTTATTTATTTATTTATTTATTTATTTATTTATTTATTTATTTATTTATTTATTTATTTATTTATTTATTTATTTATTTATTTATTTATTTATTTATTTATTTATTTATTTATTTATTTATTTATTTATTTATTTATTTATTTATTTATTTATTTATTTATTTATTTATTTATTTATTTATTTATTTATTTATTTATTTATTTATTTATTTATTTATTTATTTATTTATTTATTTATTTATTTATTTATTTATTTATTTATTTATTTATTTATTTATTTATTTATTTATTTATTTATTTATTTATTTATTTATTTATTTATTTATTTATTTATTTATTTATTTATTTATTTATTTATTTATTTATTTATTTATTTATTTATTTATTTATTTATTTATTTATTTATTTATTTATTTATTTATTTATTTATTTATTTATTTATTTATTTATTTATTTATTTATTTATTTATTTATTTATTTATTTATTTATTTATTTATTTATTTATTTATTTATTTATTTATTTATTTATTTATTTATTTATTTATTTATTTATTTATTTATTTATTTATTTATTTATTTATTTATTTATTTATTTATTTATTTATTTATTTATTTATTTATTTATTTATTTATTTATTTATTTATTTATTTATTTATTTATTTATTTATTTATTTATTTATTTATTTATTTATTTATTTATTTATTTATTTATTTATTTATTTATTTATTTATTTATTTATTTATTTATTTATTTATTTATTTATTTATTTATTTATTTATTTATTTATTTATTTATTTATTTATTTATTTATTTATTTATTTATTTATTTATTTATTTATTTATTTATTTATTTATTTATTTATTTATTTATTTATTTATTTATTTATTTATTTATTTATTTATTTATTTATTTATTTATTTATTTATTTATTTATTTATTTATTTATTTATTTATTTATTTATTTATTTATTTATTTATTTATTTATTTATTTATTTATTTATTTATTTATTTATTTATTTATTTATTTATTTATTTATTTATTTATTTATTTATTTATTTATTTATTTATTTATTTATTTATTTATTTATTTATTTATTTATTTATTTATTTATTTATTTATTTATTTATTTATTTATTTATTTATTTATTTATTTATTTATTTATTTATTTATTTATTTATTTATTTATTTATTTATTTATTTATTTATTTATTTATTTATTTATTTATTTATTTATTTATTTATTTATTTATTTATTTATTTATTTATTTATTTATTTATTTATTTATTTATTTATTTATTTATTTATTTATTTATTTATTTATTTATTTATTTATTTATTTATTTATTTATTTATTTATTTATTTATTTATTTATTTATTTATTTATTTATTTATTTATTTATTTATTTATTTATTTATTTATTTATTTATTTATTTATTTATTTATTTATTTATTTATTTATTTATTTATTTATTTATTTATTTATTTATTTATTTATTTATTTATTTATTTATTTATTTATTTATTTATTTATTTATTTATTTATTTATTTATTATATGAAAAAGGTCTAGGTGAAAACTATGGTAATTATAAAGATTCATCATGCGGTTGATTGGAGAATTGAAGTGACTATTGGAGTTGCATTGGGGAGGAAGAAATCTGAAGCCGGAACGCCGTGAAACTGAAGACACATATATATTCAGCAATGAAAGGAGGTAGGTTGATTGGACACGGTTGTTCAATATATTATATAGGAACAAAAGCAATTTACAGCTCCTAGATGCTTCCAGGGATTGAATATCAAATATGGCTCTTAGGTTAGCTGTGGGAAAATTGAAAGGACAGAACATTTTAAAACGCTTGAAATATACAAACCTTAGAAATTTACTTTGAATTCTTTCTAATTCCAGCTCATGAGAGGCGAGATATGGATGCCATACTTCAGAGCAGTAGTTTAATAAACTTCTGATAAGTGTCTTATATAATAGAATAAGAATATTGTGATTATCAAATTGAGAGCAGGTTCTCCGAATGAATCCAATCTGTTGACATGCTCTGGAACATAAACTTCTCACATGATGATTGAAATTGAGCTCAGGATCAAAAATTACACCAAGGTCTTTAAAATGGTCCACTCTCTTAATTATTTGGTTATTGATTCTATAGATGGGAATTTGCGGATCTCTTTGTCTTGTGAAAGACAGCGTAGCACATTTACCAATATTAACTCTGAGCTGATTTCTCAAGCACCAATCAAAAAAACTATCTACATCACTTTGAAGCAGCTGACAATCAGTTTCAGACCTAATCACCCTGAAGATCTTCACATCATCTGCATACAGCAGACAAGACGAATGCTTTATGACAGCCGGCAAATCGTTTATGAATATTATGAAGAGCAAAGGCCCCAAATTTGAACCCTGTGGAACGCCTGATGGGCTACTGAAAGATCTGGAATGAAGACCACCAACAGAAACAAATTGATTCCGATCAGACAGATAGGAAAGAATAAATCTAGCACTTGACAGTGAAAACCCAAAGGATGACAATTTCCGGAACAAAATTGTATGGTTTAAAGTATCAAAAGCTTTTGATAAATCTGTATACACAGTGTCAACACGAGTACCTGCATCAAGACAAGCTGATACCTCACTCCGGAAATGCAATAAATTAGTCACTGTAGACCTGCCTGGCAAAAATCCATGCTGGCAATCAGCAATCCACGGTTCTATATGATTGAATATTTTTTTATAAATACATTTTTCGAAAATCTTTGCAAAACAATTAATAATGGATATTGGACGGTAGTTTTCAACAGATTGTCTGCTCCCAGCTTTAAAAATGGGAATTACTTTGGCTTGCTTCCACATATCAGGAAACGTGGATGTTTTCAGTGCTAGATTGAAAATGAACTCAAGCGGTTCAATAAACAAATCGGAGCAGCCCCTGATGACATACGGTGGAACCAAGTCTGGACCAACAGATCCATTACCTTTCAAGCTCCGTATAGAATTAACTATATCAGCCCTTGAGATAGAATTCAAGTGGAAAGGGGAGTGACCAATTGTGTCATCAAAAACTCCAGCATGATTGTCGCTTCTGTTGAAAACAGATGAGAAATAATCTGCAAACGCCTCTGGAATCTCAGTACCTGCGACAAAAGTATTATTCCATCTCATAAAATTCTCTGACCGCTTACCCTTTCGATTATTATTTATATATGACCAGAAGTTCCTCATGTCACCACCAATACTTGTCTGAACTGAATTCATATAAGCCTGATAAGCTTGAGAAATTTTAAGTTTCAAAGCAGATCTCAATCTTCTAAATTCCTCGTCGTGATAAGCAGAGACTCTCCTCTTTCGGGCACATTTCTCCTTCCGTTTGATGTCTTGAATTATATCCCTAGTATACCACCGAGGGTACCTGCCAATCCGATCACCAGCGGCTCTTCTAGGAACACACAGGTCAAAACATGAGTAAACTATGTTATAGAAAACTTCAGTTGCCTCATTGACTTCTGAACATGAATAGACAGCGGTCCAATCAGCGTCTCTCAGAGATTCATACAAGCGAAGAAAATCAGCTCTCTTGATAAGATATTGAAATCCAGTATTATGAGCAAAAAAAAAAAAACTGAACAAAATGAAATAAAATAAAAAGAAATATATATATGGGAGAAGAATGAAATATGATAGGTGATTACAGTGAAATTTTAAACTGAGGATGATAAAAATTATGTGATGAAGTATTAAGTATTATCTTATTAGTATTTGTTTTAAAGTATAACACTAGCCTGTCCATGGACATTATAATAACATTAGATGAGATTTACCTAACCAACTCCTGATTCAAAGAAGAAGAAAAAAACAATAATAGTAACTCCAACTATACATGCGATTTGAAACCATGTAAGAATAAAAATTGTGAAAACAGCAGCAATCGATTTAATTTAGAATGAAAAGTTGTAATTGTGAAAGTACGGAAGCTTAGATTGTTTATCATTTAATGCCCTATATATATTGCTATTGAACTGCCATTATATTGAACTTTATTATGAGCCTAACTGTATTGCTAACGAAAAGTAAAAGTGACCTATCTTATCTGAATAGGACCGATAAAATGAAATCGAATTCATCAATAAGTGAAAAACAACTTGATAGCAGGAGCATTGATTATAGTATGATTCAGAACGAAAATTATTATCAGAGAACAATCATGAATAAAATTAAATACTTTGCACCTTGTATCTTCATACATTGCATCAGCCAGAAAAAGAATAAACAATCACTACATTAAGAATAACAGCGAATACTGTGATAAGATACGAAGGATGAAAACCGAATAAAAAGTTCGTATATTCACAAGTAACAAACTGACCGTTTACCTGAAACTGTAAAATAATAATATATCCGTGACTCCAATATAAATGGATTGAAAATTAAAGCTTATTTGAGGAGAGATAATTAAAGCTTGGGGAAGTTTAAATCATTGTCATTTCTTATCACTGTCGGTGACCTATCATTTTCACTTTTACGGATACGAACACATCCAGTCCGATCAACCCATGCATCTTTGATTACTCCTTTCTTCTTAAGATCACGAGCCATCCCTAGAAGTTTTCTTCTCTTAGCAGTGAGACTGCGATTGATGTAGATTGGACCTTGACCTTCAAGACCGTGGACCTGTTGCCTTCTGAGGACGCCTATCTTTCTTCTCAGCTCCATGAACTGATCAGCATCGAGACGTCTCACAAATCTGACGACGATGGCCGCAGGGGGGCCCGGCCGCATACCGCCGCCAGCTGCATCCGCCGCGTGACGTCCTCCCGTACGAATCGGCAATCGATGGCAGGCGTCCACCATACTCGGCGTCACGTTCAAGCCCACCGCTCGTCCCACCTCAGCAATCGTCTCCATCACATCTTCGTCCGCCTTCCGGGAACACCGTGGATCTCAAGCGTATTCCTTCTGGTATACTGCTCTTGGTCATCGAGACGATCCTCAGTAGACTGCAGTCGCTCACGAACTTCTTTGATTTCAATCCGGAGTGAATCTATGAGCTGCTGCTGCCGATCAATTATCTCGCTCTGCTTACTAATCACACTACTAAGTTCACTCTGCCCATCCTGACCGGTTTTAATTATACTTTTTAACTCCTCTATACTGGCGGAGAACTGCGAGTGACTATTTCTAATTAATTGCTCCAAAGACTCCATTGAGACAGTAGGATCGGTCATATTCGAAGAGTTTGACTCGGGGGTCACGTTAGTTTTAACTGGTGTGCTATCTAACGAGTGTTGTCTCGATGCACGCTGTTGTTTAAGACAACCAGGACAGCACCACGATGAGTTTTTCAAAAATGATAAATCACTTGATTTTATATTAAGACAAGCTATATGAAAATAAAAATTACACTCCTTACAGAAGAGTTTATCAGCTACGTCAGATCGATTAACCGGTTGTTTGCACTTTCCACAGGCACTCATACTATTACGAATTTGGAACAGTTTTATAAGCACAGCTCAAAGTAATTTTTCAAACTGTCATGAATAACTCAATTAATACACAACTCAAAGTAATAATTTCAAACTGACATAAAAGCTCACGAATTAACTCAATAGGTTAGAATGCTCAAATCAATAGAATAGTCCATAGACGGATCAGGTTGCTACAGTCTAATCATCGGCGATAAGAGAGCACAAAATCAATACACCTTTCCGTTCGAGCTCCGAACAGATACTGAATAATGCTTATTGATTCACCTTCTTGTTGTTTACGATTGATAAACGTATGCCGAGTTGGAATAACTAATGGTGCAGGACTTAAATGATTTTTCAACAGTGTTTTTAAATCGTTAAAAGTCTTGGATGCAACTGTCTCTGGGTATAATAGAGTTTTCAGGAGACTGAAAAGTTTTGGTCCAATTAGCGAAATAAAACACTGAACATTTTTATTGTCTGGTACATTTTGAACCTCAAAGTAGGCAGCTAACCTATCAGTGTATGAGTCAAAGTCTTCCAAAGATTCATCAAACCTGTCAAATGGAATTCCACTTACCGCTTTTTCACGATTGTCACTGGCATTCGTATTTATTAACGTTTGAGTCAATTTACTTTGTCTAGTAACTATGGTAAGTAAAGTCTGAATAGAAGATTCCAAACGTTCAATTTCGCTCATCTTGACCTTGTAGTTGTTTAGCGTATCGTATTACTCAATATCCAATACTCACGTAATGTAGGTTACTTATCTCTTGACTGCGCCATTCTGGTGTATCCTTAGGTTTTTTTAATAATAAACTAACTCATTGGTAGGAAATTATATCACTCTATTTCTTGTTTACTCTTATCATAATAACTTCGTGTTGTACATAGCCATATGAATCGAATCGTCGGCCAGTGCCTTCTAAATCAGTAATCGGAAGGTATATGACACAGTACAAAGAAGATAACAATTTTTGACGTGTTGTCTCTGACTAGGGAAAACAACATTTCTTAGGTCCGAAGGGCCAAGCCATAGAAAGCGTTTTTTCCAGGCGTTTTTAGATGGCGCCTTCAGAGTCGACATTGCAGGTATCTGGAAGCCCTCCGATCGGCTGATTATTATCAGCTGATTCCCGATCGACAACCCAATCAGCAGATTATTAGCCAATCAGAGAGCTTCCTAACCTGCCGACTCCAAAAACTCCGTTTGAAAACGCCTGAAAAAACGCTTTGTATGGATTGGCCTGGTTACAAATTTCTAACAGTAGCTCTCAGCTAATAGTGAGAGAAACTAATCTCATTTGGCGTAATCAGACTCTCCACTGTCTATTAGTGATTCCAATTGGTTTACTAGTGGATACTCACTATCCATTACTCACATAAATGATAACTGTCATGGCATGATAGCTGAAAGGATTTTTTGAGTTGGGCTAAGACTGTTCAATAAAGGCCTATTCCGGCTGCCTGCTGCGTGCTGCCGCGATGCCTTCTCACACATACATTAGGCACAACATACGGTCCAATTTGCAATAATGTAACAACTAGCGTGAGTTATTGATCACCTTGCTGCAGTCTCATGCTAATGAAACAACGCGTACTCATTGCGGTGAACGAAGGAAGGGCGTATACTCTGTTACGGAATTGGTAGAATTGTATGGCCCCAGAGTACAGTTAATTAAGTTGAAATCGACTCCATACTCTTAGGTTTGAGATGAATAACCCTATACACAACAATGCATGCGTTTGCCTCTCTAAATCTGAACAGATATTCTCCGGTATCTTCTGTAATGATATATGTGCACACAATGGAGGCTCCTCGGTTGCAGGCTCCCCTGTTAACCCTGTCAGCAGTCCCTGCCTCCATTTACATTAACATTCATCTCATTCAATTCTGCCTCATTATTATTCTTATTCAATGTAATAAATTCATCCACCAGTACGTCACAGTTTGTAACATATTCTTTCAACAATTCCTCAACTTCTCTCCAGCATTTCTCCACTTCCTATTCTTATCAGCAGTCTTCGTACTCTATCTTACTCATATTCATTTATATTTTCCTCCGGTTTCTCTTTTTATTGGCTGCGTTCTCTTATGAACTGAAATTTCCTAATAATGATGAACATCATTGAAGCAATCTGTGATACATATTTTATCTCATCCATAGTTATTCTTCCATAATTCTAAATAAAATTTTCTTGGGTTATTTCAATTCTTGGAGTATGCCTGTTGGTTAGATCATCTTATAGCAGAAAGTTATTTTCCCTACAGTTACCCGAAAAAGTGCTCATTCCCGCATCAATGAAGGTAGGCGCACACAGATCTTCATCGGACGGACGGCACGCACCGGACGGATCGGATGATTAGATTTGATGCATTGCTTTCAATTGGAGTGTGCATGCCTATACGGATGCGGTTAGGTATGCGCACTCCAATTGAAAACAATGCATCAAATCTAATAATCCGATCCGTCCGATGCGTGCTGTCCGTCCGATGAAAATTTGTGTGCGTCTACCTTTATAGTACGAAAAATTAACAACACAAAATAGTTAACACGCTTTATGACGGTAGAGTGCGGCAAAGTAAAAGAAATGTTGGTAAACCTGAATATGTTACAAGCTGGAAATTTTTGTAAAACAGCTGATTATTACCATGAAATATTGAATAGCAAACAGTAAATAAACAAGAAGTTTTGATAGTATTCAATATCAGTATTCTATTTCTATTCAAGTTATCATGAACAATTTTTTATGTGTGAGATGCCTATATTTTTAACTGGAAGACATTGGAAACATTTATTGACCATTTTTATGATCAAGGAATCAAGTATTTTTATATATTTATTCAATTTTGTGGTTAGGTTACTCTTGTTACTGATACTAAGGTTGTAATTGTTATATTTTTAAAACAATAATATATCCATTAGGTTTGAAACATAAATATTTACACTTCAAAAAAGTTATTCAGTTCTTCAACTCCCTGAAACATCTCTACTCACATTTTCTTAGAAGAACTTCAATGAATGCCATTCATGAATTAGAAACAGAATACAGAATAGATGTTATTAAATACTGTAATCAAAAACACTGGATTTACAATATCCTGTTTACTCAACAGTGACTTGAATGATTGAGTTCAGCATTTCAGGTAAATGTAATGTCTATATAATATAATTCAATCACGTTTTAAATAATGCAGTATAACCTTAATCATCCCAATCAGCAAAATCAACTTGAATCGAAATCAAAACAAGCTCGTTTTGTCAAACGTGAGGGCTTGATTCAAGATTTTGTTCACATGCGTTTAGCTCGAAATGAGTTAATTTCAAGAGTAACTCTTGAAAACGAACTGATCATTTACACATCGTTCAAGCTGGTTTCGAGCTCGAAATGCAGGCTCTAATCAGGCTGGTACTGCGAGCTAAAATCAAGGTCGCGTTGCAAGCTCGATTCAGGCTCGAGATGCACGGTCGAATCAGGATTGAGATGCAGTTCCGACTCAGGCTTGAACCGCATACTAGATTCAATCCCCCCATTCAAGGCCACCTGGCACACCTTTTACAAAATGCAAGCTCGATTCTATTGTGATTCTATTGTGATTCTAGCTCAATTAGAGTCTGATTCAAGCTAGATCTTTAGAGTGAATCAATCCTGATTCAAGGCATACTGCCTTCTTGAAGTAAGCTTGTTTCAGCTTTGAATCATGATTCTGATTCAAGGCTAGTGCAATCCAATATCAATGCTTAATCATAATTCAAATTTCATCCAGAATTTGAAATAAATCTGTAATTCTTATTATGGTAATGATTCAATTATTCTTCCTAACTAATGCTCCAATCTTACTATTGCCTTGATACTCTATTTCTATACTCAGTGGACATCCATACATTCTATATATAGATGAAATCTATATATTCAAATTGAAATATTCCTTAAAATTCTCCTGTGAATGGCAAATTACTTATTCATTCTCTCCTGTCAGGGCAGTCTATGAACTGTCTCTGTAGCTGTATTGATTGAGTCGAGATCGACCCTTGCTAACCAATAACAGTTTCCAGACGGTCCTGAGAGGGAGCAGTGCATGAGTCACTTGCCATTCGATGAATCAAATCAAATCTGCTCTAGTTCAAACAGCCCTCTATGCTTGCAACACCTCAAATGGAATACCGTTCATATACATCTGAGTAACACATCAATTATTACTTTGAATATCTACTAAAATATTAAATATTATATATTAAATATTAATATCTATATTAGTTTATTTTCTTTAAAGCTTAACTTCAGAGTATGTCATTATAAGCGAAAAATGTGAATGAGAAAACATTATTTTTAATAAAATGCAATGATTTTTATTAAGTATTACAAAAATTTAACTTTCAATTTATAACTAATTATATATTTTTACTTTGAACTGCTATCGTCCTCGATTTGAGCTTCACAGACTGTCTCTCTGCTCTTGGTCCTGTAAAATATGAAATGTACAGTTTAGTGGGATAACTTAATAGGTTATTATGAGTAAAATATAAAATTTCTCGGTAGGTAATCAATTCTCAGAATGCTGGCTATGTAGCTTATAAACTCATACAGAGTGTCCAAAAAATACATACATCAGTACTACCACAACCACAGTATTCTATTCTCCAAGATAAATTCTGAATCCTCCATAGTTTTCATGTAATCCGGCATTTAATTTTTTAAGAATAATCACCATATTTATTTAATGGATGAACATTTTCCTTTAAAATTTAGTATTGTATCATGTCTACATTAAAGTTTTAAATTCAATTTTACTGTCTGAATCATTGTTCAATGGAAATGTGTATCATGAGTAAAATTCAGAGCTTCCAATTCTCAAGAGAATTATGCCTGATTTTGTAAAATCCTATAATAAATTACTGAGATATTGTTATTTTGGTCTTCTAGCTTTGTCTACATATCCTCGAAAAAGCTTCTAGGCAAGGAACCATATGGTTCTTGCAGTGATATCCTTGCCATTTCAAAAATATAATGCAAAAACTTTTATAAGTTGGAGACTGTTATACATACTGTAACTTTCAGGATAAGTTATTAGTCGAATACTCTACCTTTTGACATACATAAATGAATTACTTAAAAATATAAATGACTTAGGCCTTCGTAAGGACATCTCATTTACATTGATGACAGTTCGGCACACTGTCAAATGAGAGAAGGGGAGCATTTCGAGCATCTTTTGAAATGAAATGGGAAAAGTACCAAACAGTACTTACCAAACAGAGGGAAAATCTCTTAACTATTTTTACTGTAGGGCCTATCTTCCCTATTAGTTGAAAAAATTCAAACATACAGATACAGTATTCGAAAATTCAATGTTCTGTCTTCATTTAATCACGATTTCCACGGTTTGAGTTAATTTTAAAGAATAATGCTCATTAAATTTTCTCAGCATTGAACTTTACACGAGCTCTATCCTTTCAAGATACAAGGTTATTATAAAATATTCAGTTACATTCCTTCCAAGCTTGAGAATTCTAATAAACTTTGGAGTTGAAAAAATGTTACTAGTTATGTTGAATATCCAAACAAATTTTGCATTGGAAATGATCAATCCATGCCATCATAATGTCTTCAAATGTACAAAAGTTATAAATTTGATGAGAGATCTATTTCTATTCATTGGGAATTGTATTGGTAGATGCGTTCCTTTTTCGAATTAAAAGTTTAAAATACTCCTCTGAAACACTTTGTATAACAAGGCATGAGCATAATGTACCTATATTGTAAACCACATCGTCTTTGACTTTGGTGTACTTATTTGATAATATACTAAATGGACAAATAACGAATCTCTAAAATTTTGTTGTTCAAGAAATAACATCTTACAATTTAACACCAGCTGTTATAATGCTGTGAAAATCCAAACACAGCTGTGTTTGAGAAGAAAATACCCAATTAGAACCGTACGAATTAAAACCTGACATGTATGAAAGCCTCATTCGTTTTCGGTAACGAACCGAACCGAATGAAACCGAAAGCGTGTGAACCTAAGAGATCAAAAGCGATTGCATGAAATTTTGATTCATTCTAACTCAACATTAAAAATAGAGTTGATACTATTTCAAATAATTTGTAGATAAATAAGAAGTGGGCAATATTTGTAAATTATTTAAAAATTGAGAAAATTATAAAGAAAGACAAATTCATTTTCAAATCTATTTGAAACTTCTGACAATACTGGATCTGGAGACATCAAATAAGAATTTCAGAAACAATTTTGTTTCCAATACAATAAATTGAGTTGGTGATAAAAAATATGGTTGTAGTTTTCATTTACCTGCACTGACACTGTTGACTCAGGAGCAGACACAGTAATGAAGAAAAACGAAGACAAAAATGAAGAACACAGGAAACAGGAAAAACAACAGAAAGAAACTCAATAATTAAAACAAACCTATACACTACAACTAACTATCTCATTAGATTACTGAAGCACACTGTGCGATATGTCATCCACTTAAAGCTTTAAACCATAGTGAAAAGTTAACTAACAAACATAAATTCTCGATTCTCGAATGGATGAACAGCTCTCTTCTCCGAAATTCAAAACCAAACAATCATCCCCTCTCCACTTCGTACCTTAGAGTTGGCCGTTGGACACATTAAGCACTGGAGAATAGAAAGTACAAGGTAGGTGCGTGTGCATTTGTGTATGTGTGGGACGGTTTGTGTGTGTGTGTGAGAGAGAGAGAGAGTGTGTGAGTGAGTGAGAGTGTGTGTGTGAGAAAGTGTCTGGTGACAGAGAGAGAGTGAGTGAGAGAAGGAGAGTGACAGAGGGCGAGTGTTGGATTCCTGGTTTTAGCCCAAATGTTAAAGCTGACTTCCCTTTTGTTTGAAAATTGAATAGGGTAGTGTCAATTCCTGACTAGGAAACAAAACATTTTTTGTTGTATGTTGTATCCTTCAGCAGAAAACAACTGGAAACATGCTCCATGGAATGCTATAGATCGCTGATTGAGGAGAAGTTCCACCACATATAAGAAGCAGTTAATATTTTAATTAAATTAGAGTTATGCTAATTCTCAGCGTATTTTTGGGAGGATTTGAAAACATTTTTACCAAAACATCCTAGACCTTAGTAGAGCGTATGTAAAATTGTAACATTTTATTAAAAACTTCTCAAAAAGCTGAAAAATTGTGCTTGGCTACAGGAGCTAGTTGTTTTGAGTTGCATAAATAACTAATTGTGATTATTATTTTTTAATAGAACTCGATCCCTCCATCAAGAAAAATCTGCTTGGGGGTTGTGAGAGGGATTCTCACAAATGGTTGACTTTTTTTGTAATTTGAAACAGATAAGGTTTGCTACCCAGACAGAAAATCTATTTCCATTTTTTTATTTTAATCTTGTAGAAAAATAGTGATCATTAACATGCTTGCATTTCTTAGCTTAGAATCAGATTTCTGACAAATTTCTCTATACCCATAATATAGCTACATTTCATATTATGCAGTTCACGATTATATTGCATATAGAATTCATTATTTGAGTTTCATTCTATAATGTGTATAATTTTTCATCGAATATGCACTTTATTGTATGAATACCTTTCAAGGAATTCATGTATATTTCAGTAGGCTACTCTTGTAATTCTATTACACCAGTTTTTCATTGAATTTTGTATTTCGTGAAGTAGGAGGAAAATCAATGCCACAAATCAGGGAATCATTCATTGGCGAATTTTCATTTCTAATTAGCTAGTCTACGGTGTAGAATTTTAATTCAGATAGCAACTAGGTCTATTACTTGGCAGGATTGGATGGAATTATTAATTATCAATTGGGAAAGAGTTCAACAGTTGACTTCTCCATTAATTCTTCGTCATATTCTTTGATGTGGTGCGATCTTTTCAATTTTTGAGGGACAAAACGTGCCCCTCAAAAAGGTGGAATAAACATAAAACATATGAAAGGAAAGTTGAACGAAAACATATTTCATATTAACTGAATGGAGGTTTCTTTGGAATCTAGTAACATAACATAGGATATTATAATATATAATCTGAAACATAATAAGTCTGTATATTTTTCTCTCATGACTCACTTTTACGCCAATTGTCCAATGACTCATCATCCATGTCTTGTCCATTCTTTATTCAAATGTTATTCACACTCTTATTATCTCAGTCACTGAATTCACTCCATATCCAATGTCTCAGTTTTGAAACTTTACTTTTTTTTAAAGTTTATCTCCCTTTTCTCCTTTCGATTATCAAGATTTAGTGACTGATCCTCCAACCTTCAATTTATACAATTTCAGAAACTTCAATCTATTAATAATTAATGTAATTAGTGATTCCATTCAGGGTTGATTTCGATCATGAACTTCAATAAGAGTTTCAGTTCTATGGCAATCACCAGTTCAAATTTTAATCTACCAAATCTGTAGGCCTATAAGTCTACAAGTTGTTTGATTAAGACTCTTGAATAAGTGGTCAACCCTTCAATAAATAGCTTTGATCAGTAATACAATATTGCTCAGCTACTTAGTAATAAGTAATAGAAAATTATTGTCTAGAAAGCATTAAACCGTGAATAAACAGGTTTTCTATGTACTATTATCATAAAAAATTGCATACATAACAAGCGATTGAACAATAACATTCGATTCCATTCAAAGTCAACCCTTAAAGAAAATCTTGATCTCATATGAAGATGTGTCAAACAAATAAATTATTCTCTTGTATTTTTTCTTCTGTAAAAGGGGACTTGATTAATGAAACATTAGAGTCACTATCTTCAATATAATATCAGGGCATTCTCAGCAGCTGAATAACTTTTATAGCTGAATACAATGAAAACATACTGAATCAGACCAATTCAGCATTCAAAAAAGGCGCTGCACTAAACTTTAGTTCAAAATTCCAACACATGAACACTACAGGTTGGTCTCCTCTTCCCTGTATTGGAGGAGATTTTGGGAGTGACAATGAGAAATAGACAATGTAGAAAAGACAATGTAAAATAGGCTACTCGAGGATTGTTGGACACTCGCAATAGAAGCAAAATTCAAGGGAATGCGTAGCAAGCCATATTCAAGATCGATTCCAATCGGCTTTAACTGACAAGGGGTATTCAAGGCAGAGTCAAGACTTGTTTGACCCATGCAATAAAAGCTGAATTCGAATGAATACCTATCGAGCCATATTCAAGATCGATTCCAATCAAGACTGTCAGCTTTGACTGACAAGGGGAATGCAAGGCAAAGTCAAGACTTATTTGACCCATGCAATAAAAGCTAAATTCGAACAGATACAAAACATGCCATATTCAAGTTCAATTCCAACCAAGTTTGTTATCCTTGAAAAACAAGGGTATGCTGCTTTCGATTCCAGTATGTAAATTCAAGGGAACTTCGATTTGAATGTCAAGCAAGATTGTTTCCAGCTGGATTCAAATTCAGCCTTGATTGACAAGTGAAGGCTGCTTCTAATTCAAGCCTTGAATTAAGCCTTACTGCTGACTGGGATATGTTTCATGCGGCTACTGGGTGCTTGGCCAGAAAAGCAGAAAGGCCAAATTGACACTTTTACCAATATATTGACAAGAAAAAACAAGCTGGAACTGTATTTTCACTCTAATTGTGTATAATATTTCATTCAGACTCAAAATTGTGGATATTTGGAACTGGAATAAATAGTACACATGAAAATTTCATAGAATGGCCAGGTTAGAAGTCTGTCCTGAGGCCTGATCACTGGCCTAATCCTTGATCAGTCCTGGGCCTATTAACTTATTTATTTATTTACATTAATAGAAAAATTTAAACATAAGCTTACAGCTTTGATCACATAGACAAATTTATCAATAAAACAAATTGATGGGCACCGTTTAAGTATAAGCAAAGTTTTGCTGCATAACTTTAGTGTTTTCGGATAGTAAAATATTACACTGTTAGTCACAGGTGAAGTATAACGTTTGTGAGGCTCATTGATGGCTCAAAATACATAATTATATTATCCAGACAAGTGATATGGCCATTTCTACACTTGCTGATGACTTCTTGTAGATGAAGTATTATCATAATTGAATATCATATAACATTATAATATTCATTCTATTGTCATTCAGACTGAATTTGAAATAATTCTTTTGTGGAATGCTTGCAATATTTATTATCAGCATTGAAAATACTATAGATTTGCACAAACAAACATTTTATTTGGTATAGGACATGTTCACCGTCTATTACTGACTTTTCACATTCTATGGTAACTGTAGGAAATATTCAATGTGCAATATGTGCGCAAAGTTTCTTTGCTGCACTCAAGAAACATCATTCCGCACTCGCCTACGGCTCGTGCATAAACGTTTCTTTCGGTGGCACTTTGCACACTAGTTGCACAAATAACTATTCCCAATCCACCTTCATTCCCATTTCATTTGTGGGCTTCGAATCAAAGGGGTTTTGAAGCACAGAGATAATTTAACTGATCTGGTATTGAAAAGCCACATTATCCATACTATTTTATCTCAGAGATTATCTTATATGTGCCATTAGATTCAGTTTTGGATCTCACATAAATCAAACCATTTCCAAAGATAAATGACTCATAGCTGATCCATTGGATCGGGGATCCGGAAATAAGTTTTGGATTTGTCCAACTTTACCAATAGATTGATGCATTTTTAATTTACTCGATGGTAAAGACTCGAAAGTAGAAAAGTGAATTGAACCTACTGCTGAATCAATATTGCAGATCTGATTCTTGAGCTGTTTGGAAACAGATTCTATAGAGTACCCACGGGTAACTAGAATTACTGTGTTATTTCCATTCTGGAATAGTTTTTTAATGTACAAATAACCAACCTATTTCAAACTACCATTTTCTACTCTCTGAAATCTGGAAAATATATATTACGAAAGTTTTGTGCTGAATTTAATAATGCCACCCCCAGATTTATGCGCATCACGTTGGAGATCATATATGCGTAAACAGCATGAAGTTCAGGGGATGTTTTTCCTACGTAAATTCAACAACAACAGCTTGAAAACAATAAGGTTTATTATTATTCGGTGACGGAGGGGTGAAAGGAGGGTCGACTTAGATCTGCACCACTTTAGCATAAACGAGAAATTATAATTCTCCTAGTAAAGCATTATCCACAGATCGTGTCTTGGTTTCGGCTTTTCCAGATATTTATGCATGCGAGACGACGTGATATAGTCATGACTACATTGAAGCTCTAGGCGGCTGCATAGTGGGGAAAACAGGCGGATCGGACTGAGAGAAGGTGCAAGCGAGAGTAGGTAGAAGCAGGGGACTAGGGACCAAGGAACAGATTAGGGAAGAAAGACTCTTATATCTTACATACTGTACAAGACGTGCCTGTAAACTAAATTCACGTTAACTTTATGTGGACGTGTATTAGGCATTCGTTGCGTTGCTGGGCAACAATTTACATAAAAATAGTGATAAATAAAATAGTGGTTATGGAAAAATGAGAGCTAAGCAGGATTCTGATGAGATTTCAAAAATAGCTTACTCCACTTTCAAGACTGTAGAGTGTTGCGTGGAAAGAAATTTGGGCTAGAGATTTTGTCAGATTCAGTTTATTATTTTTCAATAAACGTTCGAAAAGTTTCTGATACTACAAGACTGAAAACTCGTATATGAGCAAGACTCTTTATAAGGAATACTCCTACTACAAGACTTTGTGATAAGAATTTGGTGAGTGTATTTTTCTTGACTACCATGTTGTAAAACATGAGGATTCATTTTTAAAATCCAAAAAATATTTATATAACTTGATTT